>NC_138733.1:42841478-42890455 GCF_965113295.1 Leuciscus leuciscus
TCAACACACAGTACATCACAGTCTGCTGCAAATGGCACAATCAGAGAGCTATGATGACCCCTGTCCACCGTCAAAAGCACCTACAAAGGGGCACACGGGCATCAGATAGGGTGACGGGACAGTCACGAAATTGGGAGCATTAGTAGTGTCCCGCATTTCAGTCATGTCTTTATTATTATTAAAAAAGCTGCCCAAATTGATGATTCAAAGCATGTCAAACAAATATTTCCAACTAACATAACAGCGCCACCCACAGAAACGGGAATCTAGAATTATCTTCTCTCCAGGATTTAATGTTGCCAGTGTAGCAAATTAGCTCAAAATAAATATTAATAATCAATCATAACTTGTTATAATTAATTATGAATATTTGGATCAGTTAATAGAATTAAGTTAATGTAGTAAAATTAATATTACAATCAATTAACCTGTTCATTGCATGAACACTCAGTGTTGCTTGTTTATTAATTCTAAGAAATGTTCATTTCCGGGGAGGGAAACGTCTTTCTTACTGTACAGTACTACTAAGAGCCTGTAGTCAAAATCTAAATCATAAAATAAGCTTTGTTGCAAGCAGAGAATCAGAACCAAATACGTATTGTGCACAAGTTTTATTAACTAAATCACAAACATAACTAATCTAAAGATTTACAGATTCGCACAATCACACATACGTGGGTAAAATAGAAAGTGACAGGATGAAACCGTAAACAGGGAATGAAGCTATGGAAAAGATTAATCTAACTGTGAAAAGAACCATCAGCATATTATTTTCAGAGCACCTCATTAAATGTATACTTGCATGGCCTTTGCAGTGAAAGCATTTCATGAAGCTCCTGAAGAAGGATTTTGATGGTTCCATGAGTTTCAAATGATTTGTTCTGCGTTGAAGGAAGAAATGGTGATGAATTCGAATGATTTGTTTGACTCATCAGGTTTTCTCATCAACCCGAAGAAGCAGCAGTAGAAGCCAGAAGAAGAAGAGGAAGAGTCACTGTGAATTTGGCTCTAATAAAGCTTGAGAAAAGTCCTGTCTCTCCGGGTTTGCTTGACCAATGAGAAGGGTGGGATTTCCAATTTATGTCTCTGTCTCAAGTGTGGTTAGACATGGGCCTTTCCATTTGTGTCCTTTTACAAACACACACTGCATTATATGAGAAGGAGATGTACACTAAAGTGTGAGTCATTAAATGAGGATTAATTAGATAGGAGACACAATATAGGTGGGTTTACATTAACTAGTAGTTCTCTCATAAAGCATGCATGAAATAAATACAAATGCAAGAGACAGTATACAAGTCTTAAAATTATCACACACAATGTCCTGGGATGCATGTTCATTTATATATCAGTTAATCTATAAATGAATGCAGGAAAGTATTTTAAGTGCTGTAGGTCTTTCTTATGGCCTCAGTCTTGACCACATGATCACATTTTTATAAATAAAACCATCTAATCTGATGCTAGTCATGGTTCTTGCCCTAGTCTCGGGGATGGAACCATAGATCCCAGAGTGAGTTTTAAAGATTATTTGTTAAATATAACAAATAACTGTGTCTGATCTGTCTCAGTCGCTACACCAGAAGTGCAACATAGTGCGAGCACCAACCGGCCGAAACATTAATCGGTGCATATGCCAAGTTTGGCAACGAATGTAAATCAATATTTATATTGCATAATTGTCATGAGTTAGGATTGTTTATATATGGAAGGCGGAATCTCCTCAACCACCATCAATGTGCAGCATCCACCTGGATGATGCGACGACAGCCTTACTGTGCCAGAACGCCCACCACACACCAGCTTATTGGTGGAGAGGAGACCGAGTGATGAAGCCAATCAGTATATGAGGATGATTAGGAGGCCATGATGGACAGAGGCCAATGGGCAAATTTGCCCAGGATGCCGGGGTTACACCACTACTCTTTTTCCAAAGGACATCCTGAGATTTTTAATGACCACAGAGAGTCAGGACCTCGGTTTAACGTCTCATCCGAAGGACGGTGCTCTTTGACAGTATAGTGTCCCGATCACTTTACTGGGACGTTAGGACCCACACAGACCACAGGGTGAGCACCCCCTGCTGGCCTCACTAACACCTCTTCCAGCAGACACCTGGTTGTCTCAGGAGGTCTCCCATCCAGGTACTGAACATGCTCAACCCAGCTTAGCTTCAGTGGGAGACCAGTCTTGGGCTACAGGGTGACATGGCGCTGGCCGCACTTGCTTTAGGGTCCTCTCTAAATCCAGGTATCCGATTTAACGAGCCAGCTGTATCATCTTCGTCAGAAGCATGTCGCGCTGTCCATGCCTCATAGCTCTGCGGAACCCAGGATTAACAATCCTCCTTGTTATGCGGATGAACCTTCTGGCTGTCGTGCCTTTTTAACCCAATGCGAGCTTGTGTTCTCTCTTCAGCCTACCACCTATGCCAAGGAGCGCTCCAGGGTTGCTTTCGTTGTGTTCCTCCACACCGGGAGTGCACACAATTGGGGAACGCCCATGTGGGAGTCTGATTCCAAGTGCTGCCAGATGTTTACCTCTTTCAAGAAGGAGATGATAAGGTTGTTTGATCGCTCTGTTTTCGGACGGGAGGCTTCTCGTCAACTCGCTGCCTTCCCAGGGTATGCGATCCGCTACCAACCTTGCTATTGAGTTTTAGACTTAGGCTGCTACCTGCAAGTAAAACGAGCCAGCTCTAACTGCACGTTTTCTGGATGGATTGAACGATGAGCTCAAGGACAAGGTTTTTGCTTGTGAAATTCCCTCCCGGTTTGACCAGCTGGTGGAACTGGCAATTCGTCTCACAAAGCGATTTTGATCTCCATCTCCGCGCTCGCGGTAGCACACCTGAACAACGGACATATCCTTCTGCCACATCTTCCTCATCTGAATCATGCTCTTATGTAGAGCCTTTGCAATTGGGGAAAATCCGGATCTCCTTCACCGAACGCCAATGCCGAATTCAGGAGGGGCTCTACCTGTACTGTGGCGGTTCCGGTCACTATGTTACGTCCTGTCCAGAAAAAGCCAGAGCTCACTAGCAGTCAGGAGAATACTGGTGAGCGCGACCCCTATCTTCCCACCGTTCAAGACCCGTACTACATTCAAGCCCCTGGTGCGCTGGCGGGGCTCATCGTTCACCTGCTCTGCAGTAATAGACTCTAGTGATGAAGGGAATTTTATAGATCAGGCATGGGCTAAAGAGCATGGCATCCATCTTAAGGAACTGTGTGATCCTTCCACCGTCATGTCTGCTTTGAGTCCATTGATCCGTCTAATGTCCCAGAGGAGTACCACGATCTGTGAGCGGTGTTCTGTCGTTCGCGGGCCACCTCTCTTCCTACCCATCAACCATTTGACTGTGGCATCGACCTTCTCCCGGGCACGACACCACCCTGCAGGAGGCTATTTTCCCTGTCCACACCTGAGCGCCAGGCGCTTGAGCAGTATTTGTCCGAGTCGTTAGCTGCCAGTACCATTGTCCGGTTTCCCTCTCCCGCCGGGACAGGTTTCTTTTTCGTGAAAAAGAAAGACGTTCTCTGCGTCACTGCATAGACCGGGGGCTGAACCGTTAAGAACTGGTATCCCTTGCCGTTGATGTCTTCAGCCTTTGAGATCTTGCAGGAAGCAAAGATTTGAAAATCGCGAAATTGGATCTCCGCAATGCGTACCATTTAGTGCGCATCAAGGAGGGAGATGAGTGGAAGCCTGCGTTTAATACCCCTCTAGGCCACTTTGAATACCGGGTTTTACTGTTCGGACTGGTAAACGCTCCCGCTGTCTTTCAGGCTCTCGTTAACTATGTCCTAAGGGACATGCTTTATGTCTTCGTGTATCTAGACGATATACTGATATTCTCGTCCTCGCTTGCGGAGCACATCCAACGTGTTCAACACGTGTTACAGCGGCTGTTAGAGAATTGCCTCTTTGCCAAGGCCGAGAAATGTGAATTTCATTCTGAATCTGTCACGTTTCTCGGTTCAGTCGTGTCCGCAGACGATATTAGCATGGATCATGCTAATGAATCCAGTTTTCTTTTACAACACGTGGCCGGCTGTGGATGTGTGCGCCTTTACCTGGGGAAATAATGGCAGCAGGATCATTGTGGGACGATGAGCCGGTGGAATGTAAAGCTTTGGACAATGATCTGCTGGCAAACCCTGGATCCGGACATTCATGTGGACGTCACTCGTGACACACGTGTTGCATACCTTAACATCACTGCAGAGCCCTACAGCCCTTCCTGACAATGGTGTTCCCTGGTGGAAGTGGCTCTTTCAGCAGGATAATTCACATGACACACATTGACCAGGAATGGTTTGAGGAACATAATGAAGAGTTCAAGATGTTGACCTGGCCTCCAAATTCCCTAGATCTCAATCCAGATGCGCTGGACTAACAAGTTCGATCCACGGCACCTCCACCTCACAACCTACAGGACGTGAAGGATCTGCTGCTGACGTCTTGGTGACAGAGACCACAGGACACCTTCAGGGCTCTTGTTATTCAGCTATATTACTAGCTTGACTACACTGACACTATCGGACAAGAACTGAATGGAGCTGGACGATGACATTACTTTTTTCTAGAGAGCTGCTTTATAGACTTTGTTTACAGACTTCAGTTCAGGCACATCAGCCTCTGATTGTCAAGTAATCCTGAACTCCTTTATTTGCTGGTTTAGGTGTGTTTGATTAGGGTTAAAGGATTAGTTCGTATCAGAATGAACATTTACTGATAATTTACTCAGCCCCCCACGTCATCCAAGATGTTCATGTCTTTCTTTCTTCAGTCGAAAAGAAGGTTTTTGAGAAAAACAATCCAGGATTTTTCTCCATATAGTGACTTCAACGGGGTCCAATGGGTTGAAGGTCCAAATTGCAGTTTCAGTTCATCTACAAAGGCTGATTGTTGTGCTGTCGGTCTTCCCTCTCACTACTCCACAACGCCCACATCTGCATTTTTTCACAACTGCATGTGTGTGAATCTTGTACTACCTTATTACCTCTTTTCCATCCATCACATCTTATTGGAACAACATTTTTGATGATATTAAGTGGTCCGTTGTCTGGTCAGTCCCCCAGAATTTTTTTTCTTAACAAATAAAATCAAAGAAATATCTCATAAAATTATTTACAGATTTTATACTATCAAGGTTTTTTGTTAGTTTTTTTTTCCAGAAATTTAGAAGCAACACTGATACGTCCAGCTCTTTTTGTGATGTTTCTCCTGAAACTGTAAGCCATTTGTTTTGGGAGTGTCCTTTCGCTCAGTCTTTCTGGAATAATATTAATACCATGCTTGTCCAAAATGTGTTCTGTGTTTTTTCCTTATCTTAGACACATTCTTTTTGGAGTTTTATATTAATGACAATAATCTAATCAAAGCAGGTTTTTGTATTAACCTCCTTTTATTTATTGGAAAGTTTTATATCCATAAATGTAAATATACAAAGAGTAAACCCCGCTTTGACATCTTCAAACAAGATTTGAAGTTGTACTTAAATACAATCTGAACATCTGTAAATAAGAAAGCTATAAAAACATCTAGAATTTGTAGTTTAATATTCTTTTATAATATGCTTTTCTTTTTTTGTGTTCTTTTCTTTCTCTTGGCAAATCATTTTCAATAGATAAATCAGGCTTTTTTATATAATTTTTCTTGTTGATTATTGAACTATAACTTGTTTATTGTCTGAAAGTTTGTCTGTCTTTGTATCTTACGTTTGTTAAAATTTGCAATAATAATAATAAAAAAAAATCTGCTACAATCTGATCATCCTCCATAATGCGGTCGCTATTTACATCTCATATCGTATATGTAAATGCTTGCATTACCAGAGCAACGACTGATGCACCTGTATTACATAAAGAGCTCCGTTATCAGCGCCACCATGGAAAATGAAACCATATTAATATATAAAATAAAATATATGAGCAATATCACACGAGTAGCAGTGCGATGTGGCTGTACCCGCAGCACGGCTGTGAGACAATAGCTGATATAGGGCCATATCGCACGGTCATAAGTATGATATCGCGTTTATACGACAGTTTGACGGCACAAGTGTGTAAATAAATAAGAAACAACAACGGAGTGTCTTTAAGAACCACTTTTCCTGGTTCAGAGCTGGTGCTTTGGGTGTCGAAAAACAAAGAACCGATTTGAAACTAGGCTTTAGCTCCGAACCAGCACCAGCACTGCCTTGGTGGAAAAGGGTTAACAAGTCAGTTTATTTGGCGAATTAAACTTGTGAGGTAACGCAGCGCTGTTTCACTTGGTCTACACTATCACACTAAACTGCATTTGAGTGTGTTGAAAGTTATTATGTTATTCTATGCGTTTGTTTGTCTGTATGAGACTAGCAGTAAGCTAGATGAACATTAGAATAACATACTGATCATTGTAACGTAAACTGTATACATGACTCTGGGTCAATACGAATTAGCTCAAGGATATAGGGAATTTAGAATTATTAATAATCATAACTCATGGTCATAATTCATAAATCGCATATACATTTACTTTATCAATTATCGAGATTACCTTGTTCTATAACTGGTCTAGTCATCAGTCATTCGTCCAGCGAATAAATGTAAGATTATCACAGTCAAGAAGGGGTATCCCGTTTACAAACTCGAAGAAAATTTATCTTCTGGCCGTGAGCATAAAACTTTCTGGGTTTATGAATTAAAACTACTCAAAGTAGTCTATAATATCGAGCGTGTAGCTTAGATCTTTTGGCATTTTCATTGACTTTATAAAGATGGATTTTCAAATACAGAGACAGTCAAAGTATGAATAAGTTTTAATAAATGTCAAGACTAGAGATTACATGAGCTACAACTATAAACGTACGTAAAAATGCAAACAATAAAACAAACAAACATTTAAACAAACAAGAACATAAGAAATAACGTGATCAGAGTGAATGAAATGAAAGAGAGAAAATAAGGAGAGAAAGAGTGAAATGAAAGAGAGAAAATAAAGTGAGAGAGAGTCAGAGAATTGAAGAAGAGCCTGGCAACTTATTACAAACAAAGAACCCTCGTGAGAGACCCCTAGATTCAGCTATATATCAGATACTTGCAGTTTGATGCACTCTTTTGTGGAGCTGAGAAAAAGGAATATGTGTGTGTTCATTTTAGAGCGGAGATGCGTGTCCTGGTCTTCTTCCAGAGTTGTGTAGCGGGAAGATTTGAAGGTTCACTTGAGCGTACGTTACCGAGAATGATTCAGGCTAAGTTCATTCACCTCGTGAATGAACAGAGGCGAATAGGAAAATGAAACTAGACTATAGAAAACATACAAAGAAATAAAAGAGAAGAGAAGCAGGCTGAAGCAGGTCCAGACTTGGGTTTCCAGAGTTTCCGAAGGAGGGAGAAGAGAAGATGAGAGATGAGAGAGATCAGAGGAGAGGGTCTCTACTTTTAAAAGACATCTGCTTACGCCCTCTTTTTGGGACAACAGCAAATCGGATCTGCTGATCTGAACCGGGAAAGAAGTTTCTTTGTTTGTGAAGAAACGCCTACTTTGACAAAAACATGTGAGAGATCGAATTTAACATTCATATCTAGAAATATGGTATTTCCTAGAATAAATGCATATTATTGTACTTTTCAGTCAGGATTCGACTCTGACATGTTTTTCCCATTACATTGACACCTCGAATGACGTTTTTGCATGACAGAAATACAGGGTTACATAATGTGTGTGTGTGTGTGTGTGTGTGTGTGTGTGTGTGTGGCGTAAAAGTCACGCGGTGCTGCGGGAGGTTTCAGCACTAGGGAATTGACCCTAAGGCGGTCAAAACAGAAGCTCTTGTCTTCTCCTCTGACAAAAGCGGTTGAATTAGTAAATCATGATTCGCTAATTCAGAACATCTGAGTTACATACAAAGGACGTTTGTGTGTGTGTGTGGTGACTTCTCAGTCTTGAATTTCGCATAGAGTCCCGTTATCTCTTTGGTGCAGAGAGGAAGGGGGGTTTGGAATGCGGAGCGTTCTGTCTAGGGTGCTATAAAGTTTTGGAGGAGCCGTAAAAGTTGCAGACTAGCTGGAGCCGATGTGTGATTTGTATTTGTTTGAAGCTCACCGCGTGGTGCGGTTTGTTGATTTTTAGGAGGAGGTTTGGAATTCTTCTGAAGCTTTTCAAAGCTTCAGGAAGATGTATATGATTGTCTCTCGGGCCATCTGGTCTACTCCCAGGTGCCATAAAGTGTCCGAAAACATTCTAAACCCAGCCATGTCGGAGCCATGATGGTAATTTAGATTGTCGAGAGTCTTGATTTACATATCTCAGTTCAGAGTGTAGAAAAAGGCTTTGGGTTTCAGAATAAATGTGCTTAGAAAACACAGAGAGTCCGAATTTGTTAATTCAGAACAAACGAACGAATGATTCATAGCCCATATATGCTACATAATATTCTAACATTTCATCATGTTGAGCTATATGACATTGATTAGTTTTATGTACATTTGCTCAACTGTCTAATAAAGTACATGCAAGACGTCTCTGTCAAGTCGAAGTTTGTCACGGACGTGGAGCTCTCGGCATCTCGAAAACACCACGCCGATATTGATCCTCGTTTTAGTTCTCCTTTTGTCCCAAAGTCTGCTTGCCATGGTCCATAATGTTTGAACGAAACAACTCCATGAGCGTGCCGCTAGACGTAACGCAGTTGTCGCCATGGTTACTATGGCAGTACGAGCGGAAACCAGGGATAACGCGGATATTACGTCATTGACAGGCGACAAGTGAACATGGAAGAGCCATTATTAGGGGTTCAAGCACGAAGTGCTGAAACCCTATTGTAATTGTTAGAGTTTTTATTATTATTATTCCGCCGTAAAACTGATCGTGCAGCCCAAACCGTAAATGCTGGAGTCTTGAAACTTGGCCAAATGGTAGTCCTCAATTTGGGGAGAACCTATCAAAGTATGACCCTGATTGGCCAATAGGTGGCGCTACAGCAAGCAAAAGTATGAAATTGCTCATAACTCCTAGACGGTTTGTCCTAGACTCAAGCGTCTTATTCTGCCATCTTGAATTTTGTCCAAAACCTACTTCTACAAACTAGTCCCAGGTTTTTTGCCCGACCGGAACCAAACCAGTGCAGAAAGATTCTCTGTAGACTGAATATCAATAATTATCGGAAAAAAGTTGAAATTTACATTCACGGTCGCTAAGGGGGGCCAAAATGTACGCTGTGGGCGGAGCCACTTTTACTAAAATGGCTATAACCCGAGAAGCAAATGAGATAGCTTCACCAAATTCGGTACACATATGTACGGGCTCAATATTTGGTCACAGTAAAAAAAAATCGCTCCGATTGAACACTAGTTGGCGCTATAACATGAAAAAAAATTAAAAGGGCTAGGACCACCTGACCGTTAGTCCGATTGACTTGAAAATTGGTTTGCAGTGTCTTGGTCCAAGGTGCCACGTATGTATATGAGGACATTGGCGTATCTCAAAAAGCATGACCACCATCGGCCAATGAAGTTTGACTCGGTGGGCATGTTCCTAGAGGTCTCTAAGAATTTTGAAAGAAATCGGCCACTAGTTGGCGCTAACGAGGTTTACGCCCTCTGTAATCACGTGGTGTTACACACATCCACACAATATGCATATCATTTGATAGATCTCCTCATCCTGAACAACTTTTCCTCAAGAACCACTGCTGTCAATCAAACCGTTCATTGAATATTCATGATTATGCCAAAAACCTACTTTTGCGAACTAGTCCTAGGCGTTTTCGCCCGATCGCAACCAAACCAGTCTAGGACAATTCTCTGGACTCTCTAGATCAATAACTATCAAAAAAAAGTTGAACTTTTGCATTTGGATGGCTATATCAGGGTCATTTAGAAAATGGGCGTGGCAAAATTAACTCGAAAGCCTATAAATCCTAAACGAAAACTCAGAACTTCACGAAAATTGGTGAGCATATGTGAAATAACATTGTAAACAAGCATGCACAATTTTAGGGAGATCGGACCATAGGTGGCGCTATAACTGTTAAAAAGCTTTGAAAACCATATATTTCCTATGTTAAATTGGCTGGAAATGGTCTTTTCCATGTATGATATCAGTGGTTAAATGGTTTCCAAATAAAACTTAATGTCTTTTAATGCATAAAGGCTTGAACCCCGATGAATGCTGCTTGCAGCTTTAATTTAAAATTTCTCTGAAATTAAAAATCTTTGGGAACTTTTGGGATACTGGAAGTACACAACTGCAGGAAAAATATCACACTTTGCAAAGTGATTTTTGGTTATTTTATTACAAAATTTTTACATATTGTAGCTTTAAACACCTTACAAGAAAACCAACACATTTTAAAAACTTTTTTTTTTTTTGCATTTTGATTCCCTGTTAACTGTAGCAACAAACTGTCAGAATAATATACCCATTTGTTGACATTTAGCGAGAAACCTTATAATTTAGAAAATAGAATCTTATGTCAGAGGTTATGGCTACCTTCAACAATAAGGGTGTCCTCCCTTGAGATGTAGCCACACCCTCCAGTGTCATATTGCATCAACCAAAACCATTGTATCATTTAAAGAAATAGTGTATCTTTAATTAAAGGCCATTGTCATGCTCTTAAAGTGTTAACCCATTGAGCACAGTAAATCAAACTAAACGGCCCACTTTGCCTGCATTCACCCTACATTTATTTTTAAGAGTGCATTTACTATTGGAAGCTATGGCCAAAAAGCCTCTGAAAAGACCAAGAAAAAAAAAAAAAACATGGGAATGTTCAGGTTATGAAACATACTTTATTGTAGGACACATAGAAAGAATACACAAGGAAAAAAATCATGATTATCCTATTTGAATCTGCCCTTCCACCATATCCGACTCCCTCATCTTTGACTCTCAGTTCCTTTCTCCACATATTTTCTTGGGGAGCGCTTGAGTCTTCTGCCACAGACTTGGAGTAGTAATACCAATCACACCGAGAGCAATTATCTCTCCAGCATTCCCACTGAGTTTACTCTCCTCATCTGAACCCATTCCCAGATCATCCTCCTTCTCATGAACCACCACCGCACGTCCCAGAATGGAATAAGGCCCAAAGAGCTTGCCGTCTGGAAGCGTCAGGAACTGCCTTATAACTCCTTTCTCGGAAGCAAAGTTGCCCAGGTCTCCAGGATGATGAGGGTGGTCAACACCGTTTGGATTATAATGAGGACCAACAGTGATGCAGCCTTGACTGAGGTCTCCATACTGATGGATGTGCATGGCACGCTCTTGATGATCGATGGCAGGCAAACCACGGAGGTTGATTTTCACTTCTAAAATCTCCATCGGGGAAGACCTGCTTGAAGAGGATTTACCCAAAGATCTTTGGCTGGTTACGTGGCAAATTGGGGCTGGGAGTTACTTCACAAGTGGCATAGATTGTGTTGTCGAACTCCACGACTTCCGGCTGTGGAGCTTCAGGCAAACAAACTGGAGGTTTGTGGAACTCTCCTCCTTGTATATGCAGCACCAGCAATATCAGATGGAATATTAGGATGATTTTCTCCATGTTGATCTTTAAAGCCTACAATGAAGAGTGGATTCAGTGAAATCATGCCATTTGGTTTAAGAATGTAATATTTTTGATAAAAGGTCAAAGCTTTGTTGCAGGGAGCTTTGAGAATGGAAGTTGCATTATAAATAGCACAACCAGATTAGTTTGAAACGAAAAACCATACAAGAACCCAGACAGCAACATAGTGTCGGCCCAGATCCGGCCCACATCTGGGCCGTGTGTAATCCATGTGTACTAGATGTGGGCCGACACCATGTTGCTGTCTGGAAAACTCTATAATTTTTGAATTGCTATGTAACCTTGTAAAAAAAAAAATGCGCTTCTTGGTATTGGATGTGTACCTGTAGTATCTTGAAAGTACAATAATAATAAATAAAAAAAACCTGTAGGTCCACTTGCAGATAATAACACTGACGAATTATAAAAAGCCACTTAAGTGTACACACGTACACTTTCATAAGTGTCACACCTGCCAGCCAAAGTGCCTATGATATACACACACGCACGCACGCACGCACGCACGCACGCACGCACGCACGCACGCACGCACGCACGCACGCACGCACACACACACACACACGCACACACAAACATTAACAAACCAATGACATACAGGTGGATGTAATCACACTAAAATGAGTCCAGGCAAAGGTTTATGGAAATGGAAAAGGTCTAGGGAGAAGTGCCCTCTGGTGGCTATGATAGCGCTTCTGCTGGCAGGAGTGACATTTGTACATGTACACTTTAAAAAAGTAATGTCAAACTAAGAGTTTCTTTAAAGTACATTATGTTTTAAAATATTACATTTAAAATAGGTACATTATGCTTTTTGTTGTGCTTTAAAGAAGTACACTTAATTTGATCTGTTGTAGCCTACATGTTAATCAATATTAAATATAAAGTTAAGATTGTCTGATTCTGATATTTTTCACAAGGACAGGTAAAATAAAAGACAATATCTATACTTTTGCTTAAACTAACTTTTTTTAGTTGTACTAAATCAAGTCAGTTGATGGAGAAAATGGAATGGAGAAAAAAAAACAACAAAGGTGCATTACCGTACAGCTGAAAAGTTGTCCTCAATCTGTGTGGAGCCTGAATATTGCAGTCACAAAAATACTACAACACTTAATCCGTGTGCAGTCCTGACCTGGAGTTGAGAGAAGGTTCCTTTGCAATCGCACTTTTGGCTGCTCTTATAGGAACTCATGTTGAGCTACAAGTTAACCATGATAGTCTGTTAGTCACTAATTAAGTTCACATGTGTTTCATTTAGCTCCCTTTGTTTGCCTGTTTACATATAGCACTCAGTTTATTCAGTTCTTTGTCTTGCATTGCACAATGTGTTCTCCAGTGTTTTGTGTTTATTAAAAGAAGTACTGCTATAGATTCCTCTTCTCTTCATTTGGTGGCTCATTTGTGACTCATTCATTCTTAGTGTACAATTCCACTTGACGTTCATGCTTGACACCACTTCTTATAGCAGATATTCATCAAACATAAGTGAATAGCTGACAGTTCTTCTTTTTCAAGAAACCATTTCTACAGACTCTGATGTACCAAGCCTGACAAGCCTATATTACACATGCAATTGGACTGTTACCAGGACAATTGGGGCCGCCCACGAGCTGCTGCTCTCCCAGATGATCCCTCCGTCCAGCATTCCCTTCAACAGGGTGCGTACCTCTGAATAGAGAGTGGGTGGCACCGGACGGTACCGTTCCCGGCTTGGCATCGCATCACCCGTGGGGATCTGGTGTTTAACTACTCCCGTACAGCCGTAGTCCTCCTCGTGAGTCGAGAATATGTGTTGCCATTTAATCAAGAAGTCCTGGAGCGGAAGATGTTGTTCTTCCTCCAGGCCCTCTCCCCTCAGGGAGTCTCCCACCAGGTGCCCCGGTACTCCGTCTCTAGAACGACCCGTTCTCGGTTCCACCTGCCGGACGGCCACCTCCACTACTGCAGAGCTCACTTGACTGAAGCAAACATCCTTACTCTCGCGCACTTGTAGGGGGCTCACCGAGGTAACTCGGGCTAAACGTTGATGGCGACGAAGGATGACAGGGTAGGGATGTGCGTTTCGCACTCTCACTAAGACTCGGCCTCGATGAACTACGGCCAGCCCTCGGGCTACTTCAATGGGCTGGCAGTCCCAGTGAGGTTCAAAGAGGACCCAGTCGTCTGGCCCACGGGTCCCAGCAGGCAACTTGACCCCAATGACAGCCTCGCTCCGCGCCGGGACCGACAGAGCATACCGACAAGCCACCCGGCCAACATCTTCCCGATCCTCCCTGCTGCCGGCTGCATGGATCCTACGGCAATCAGCCAGGATCTTCTCCCAATCTTGCTTCTCGGAGGACGGGGGTATCCGAGCCGGCCGGTTCAAAAATAGTTCCTCCCAGCAATCCGAAATAACATTCATGCCGAGTAAGGCTCGATGGAGGCCCAGGCAATGGTCTTTGACGATGACAACCCCCTTTTGCTGGACGGGAACCCCTTGAATATGAAAGTCGACGACCACATACCCAGTGTAGGGGATGTCGAGTCCATTCGCCCCCCGTAATGTAAGCCGCGAAGCCTCTGCTCCTTGGAGCCAACGATCTTTGAACAGTTCTCGGGACAAGCTCTCTGAGAACAAAGTGACTTGGGAGCCAGTGTCAACCAGACATTTTAAATGTACCACCGAGACTAAAAACCCCCCTGGGAACCACGACAGGAACTGTACTGGCGACTGACTTGTCCAGGTTCCCCACAGCTATTACAGATAGGCCTACCCTGGTCGTCCCACTGGAACCTGGGGCCGACAGGTCGTAAAGGGCGACGCCCAGGCTCTCGTCCTCCATCAGAATAAGACCGTTCTCGTGCCATTGGCATACCCCCAGGCCGGCCTCGACGCAGCTCGTCCAAAAGACTCTTGGACAGTTCCGCCATCTGTCCCTTGACATCCTCTAAGAGTTCTGCCCGTAATTTCTGCTTCCAATCAATCGGCTAGGTCGACGTGGGGCCACATGTGCTGCTAGCAGCCATACAGACTGGAGTACCGGCTACCTCTCCCTGATCCATCTCCAAAACCAACGCTTCTTGACGAAGAGCTTCAAAGGACAGCGCAGAGTCCCGACGGAGTTGGAGCCGTATGCCCTGGCGCACTGGCCCCTCTCGCAGCCCCAGGACAAACTGGTCCCGCAATAGGGTCTCCCCATCCCCCAACCCGTGATCCTGTCGCCCCTTCAACCGGGCAAACAGCTCCCTCAACTTCAGAGAGTAGGCCCGAAGAGTTTGTTTGGGTCCCTGTCGATAGTTAAAGAACTGTGCCCTAAGGGCAGCCACCGGGGTAGCATCTCCATACAGCTCAGTCAAGAAGTCAAAGATAGTCCTAGCAGTAGCCCGCGCAGCTCCAGATGCAGCTAGAACTTCTCTCTTGGCCTCTCCTTCCAGGGATCCCAAAACGAACTGCACTTTCTGTTGTTCGATCAGCCCCTTTAGTCCCGCCAGATATTCGGTCTGAGCTTTCCAGTCTTGAAGACC
Organism: Leuciscus leuciscus; assembly: GCF_965113295.1. Taxonomy (NCBI): domain Eukaryota; kingdom Metazoa; phylum Chordata; class Actinopteri; order Cypriniformes; family Leuciscidae; genus Leuciscus; species Leuciscus leuciscus. The sequence goes on from NC_138733.1 coordinate 42,856,552, forward strand.
CAACTCTGATCCAGGTCCTCCATATCACTGGGCCCAGGGAGCCCCCATGAATACCGGCATAACTTGCGGCCGTACGGCTGGTGTTTCTTCGTCTGCCATAGTGCCCCTGCGGCCGCTTCAACTCACGGTGGACAATCCTGCCGACTACGCCCCTTTATGTCACCGGCACAGGTCGGGGCGGAGACCAGATGACCGGCCACGCCCCTCACCTGCGCACCACCATGAGGAGCCGACACCGCAAGGACACAACAGGCAGACAAAAATGGGATTTAATAAGAACAAATACTTTATTGATTTAAAAAGTCTATTAAAAAGCAGTCTTTGCTCCGTTGGCAACGAGACTCAAGAGGTGCGTGTAAGAATGACTCTTCTTCGCGGGACTCAGTTAGAGCCCAGACGAGGGTCAGGATTTCACCAACGTAGCTGGATACTCGCGAAGTTCAGACGTGAAAAAAGGTAAGTGTGGACTCTGGCGGAGAGGAAGGTAAGTACTTCACCAGCGTGGCTGTTCACTCCCGGGGCTCAGACAGAGAGGGAGGTAAGTACTTCACCAGCGTAGCTGTACACTCACAGGGCTCAAGCGGAGAGGAGGATAAGTATCTCACCAGCGTGGCTGTACACTCACGGGGCTCAGACAGAGAAGATGATAAGTATTCCACCAGCGTAGCTGTACACTCACAGGGCTCAGACTGAGAAAAGGATTAGTATCTCACCAGCGTGGCTGTACACTCACAGGACTCAGACGGAGGGGCTGATAAGTATTTCACCAATGTAGCTGTTCACTCACGAGACTCAGACAGAGAAAAGGATAAGTATTTCACCAGCGTAGCTGTACACTCACAGGGCTCAGACGGAGAGGCTGATAAGTATTTCACCAATGTAGCTGTACACTCACAGAGCTCAGGTGGAGAGGATGATTGTATTTCACCAGCGTAGCTGCACACTCACAGGACTCAGGCAGAAAAGATGATAAGTATTCCAACAGCGTAGCTGTACACTCAAGGGCTCAGACGTAAAAAAGGATAAGTATCTCACCAGCGTGGCTGTACACTCACAGGGCTCAGGCGGAGAGGACGATAAGTATTCCACCAATGCAGCTGTACACTCACAGGGCTCAAACGGAGAGGCTGATAAGTATTTCACCAATGTAGCTGTACACTCACAGGACCCAGGCAGAGAAGAGGATAAGTATCTCACCAGCGTGGCTGTACACTCACAGGGCTCAGACAGAGCGGATGATAAGTATTCCACCAGCATAGCTGTACACTCACAGGGCTCAGACGGAGAGGATGGTAAGTATTGCACCAATGCAGATGTACACTCACCGGACCCAGGCAGAGAAGAGGATGATAGGTATCCCACCAGCGTAGTTGTACACTCACAGGGCTCAGACGGAGAGGATGGTAAGTATTTCACCAATGCAGCTGTACACTCACAGGACCCAGGCAGAGAAGAGGATAAGTATCTCACCAGCGTGGCTGTACACTCACAGGGCTCAGACAGAGAAAAGGATAAGTATTTCACCAACGTAGCTGTTCACTCACGGGGCTCAGACAGAGAAAAGAGGATAAGTATCTCACCAGCGTGGCTGTACACTCACAGGGCTCAGACGGAGAGGATGATAAGTATCTCACCAGCGTGGCTGTACACTCACAGGGCTCAGACGGAGAGAAGGATTAGTATCACGGAGGGATGGATTTCCCACTCCAATGTTCTCATCAATGATTCAAAGGAAGAGATAGGAAGAATAATCGATACTTCACCACAGAGAAATTTTTCTTCATTGATGATACCAGAGGGAATCGACGTGTTGGTGATCCAGACCCACCACTGCCTCGGCAAACTCCCCCAGACTCGTGTTCTGTTACAATCTTCACAAACAATCACACGTGAAAAGGGACATGAAAAGCACTGCAAGTCACTGCACTCACGGAATTAATGCTCTGGCGTGGGGCTCCGTCCACCACTCGCGCTGGAAACTTGGTGGAAATCAATGGTTAAACATCAAACACATTCTAGAATAGCAAGCTCATCCAAGACGTCCATTTCAATGTCATTGCCTTCCAGACGTTCACTACAAGCATCAATTGCGCTATAATCCAGTTCCCAATATCACTTATCTTTCTCTGCCGCCGACTTTCTCTCCACTCTCCCGTCAAACTCCAGCCTGCTAAGCGTACCCTTTGCCCGGCTTCCGGTCACTCGTCACGTCTGCTTCATAGATCCCGCTATGCCCCAACACAACGGAACAGGACCCAACCCGTCCAAAAGACTCGACCGGGCTTCAACGCCCCACTGGGGCGATGTATTGCCTTTTTATCCTCCCTTCCATCAGCGCGTGTTCCAATCACATCGCCCCACGTTCTTATCCCGCACCGGTTTCTATTAACTGTTGATGAGCCCTGTCATTGGCCGCTACACCCGGAACCGGAGACTCCCCGGGTCCCCACCGTAAGTCTTTCCTCCCGGGAACTCTGGCTCACATCAAACGTTCTGCTTCAAGTAATCTGTCACCCGTGACAATAAGACTAAAGCCGCTTTCCGACCAGAGGAACCTTTTCACAGTCCCTAGAACTATTGGCTAAAGTACCCGTATGTTCCTGCGGTGCGAACACGCCGACTAGGAACGACTTTAGTTCTAGGAACTCCATTTGAAGGAACTAATTTAGCTCCTACTTCAGAGTAGGGTCTAAACCAGCACTATAGGAACTACCCGTGACGTTATAGTGTACGCTGATGACCGAACGCACGCAAAACACCAGCACCTGCCATTTTTAAAACGGCTATATGTAAACACACAGATTATAGCCTATATATTTACTCCAGAAACTAGATACAAACATGGAAAACAGTGATAGATGGGCCTCTAAACCTTTATGCTGAAGATAAAATCCAACGCAACTTTGAGGGGACCAGTCAAACATGATTATGTATTTCTGCTCAGCTAGCAACACTGGACATCAACCACACGGCATAGGCTAATAACTTTTTTTTCATATACTGGGTACTTTCTATAACAATTCTATCTAATAACATGTTAAACAGTACTGTTAGACAGATCGCTAACTAATGAATACAGAGAATGCGAGCATTGTTTGCTCTGGCGTTCTCAGCGCCGTCAAAATAAAGGTCCGTCGCTCCGTCAAAATAAAAGTCGCCGTGCTTGCGTCACTCCCTTACCCCTCCTACCAGTTCCTATGGCCACTTGGCCAATGCGAACGCAAACAGCAAAACCGAGTTTGGGGGAAAGTAGTTCATAGAACTGTTTAGAAGTGGACAGTTCCTATAACTAAGTTCCTGTAACTACTTGGTCGGAAAGCGGCTTAAGATAGCAATGAGCCATTGTCATCATCCTTTAAGGAAAACTTAGTCCACACCTATTTTGGGTGAGATGACCAATAGTAGTTGTCTAACTTTTAGAGGGAGAGAGTTTCTTTGTCTCCTTCTGACAGCCTCATTTGAATGTTTTATGATGGTGTCAGAAGTGGTCATTTTTACTCCAAAGGATGGAAAACATAGTATAATACATTTTATCGTAACCTACTATTTATATTTAGCTGAGGCAAACCGAGAGGTTTAATTCGGTACCAAGAAAGATATGTCTGGAAGATACAAAAATAGAGATATGTCCTTACACTTGAATATAAGCACTTAGAGTTCAACTAACACAACTAGAAAGTCATTACTAGGCTAATATAAGGTTGGGGAACATACATACACACATGAATGTATCATATACATTCTGGAATGAATTGTATTATGAGTTAAATGGAAAGAATGTTTGGGAATGTATATTTGTCCGTCTCTCAAATGTCCGTCCATGCCATCTGGCCTTTTGCCTGCCGTGGGAGGGACGTTGAGTTGATTAAGATCTTTTTGAAGCTCATGAAGGAGTTTGGAGGTGTTTCTGTTTAGCCTCTGCCATGCCACATAAAATGCCACATAAAGTGACAATGGGGCAATTTGATCCAGACTCATTGGCGCTAGGCCTGTAATTTACATGAATCAGTCCAAAGGGTTAAAAGCTTTCTGAAGCTTAGAATGAATAAGTCATTGTGATAATGCTACCAAATTTAATGTACGAATTGTATAAGTTCTTGCTTTTTTATATTTATAAAAATATCACACTGTCACAGTTGCAGGTCTGTGGATTCTTCCTTGTCTTTTGTGAGTGTGTGTGTTCACCTGTGTTGCTGGGCAACCATGAGCATTGATTAGCGATCAGCTTGAGCCTAGCTATATATTGTGTCTGTGTTTGTTCCTTGTCGGATCGTTGTTTTGCTCACAGCCTGTTCTTTGTTCAGTGTCTCCTGTATCCTGCACTTCAGTTCCTGCCCGTTTTTTTTTTTTTTCATTCTACCAGCCGTGTTTGGATATTTCTCACTGGACTTCTGCCTTGGATTAATTTCATCAATTGCCCATTGTAGTCCCTGCACTACCGAGGATCTTCATCGGCACCCACGACATTTCAACTCTGCCATTTCAATTCAAGGCGGCCCTAGAGTTGGCGGATTTACAACAAGGCAACCGCTCGGTTACCGACTATTCTATTGGCTTTCACACTGGAGGCGGAGAGCAAATGGAACGAGGAGGCACAGAGGGATAAATTCCTGCGTGGGTTGGCTGACCGTATCCATAGGGAAATATATGCTTTGAACTTACCCACAAATTTGGATGGGTTGATCGAGTTGGCGATTCGAGTGGATAATCATTTGCTACGGCATGATCAGCGCACGCGTCAGCTTTTTTGTTCTGAGGTGCCGTCTTCCAGCTTTACGGTCAGTCCCGCTCTAGATCCGGAACCCATTCAGGTAGGCAGAACCTGGCTGACCAGGGAGGAGAAGGATCATCGTAGAAGCAATGGACTTTGCCTGTACTGTGGGATGGCCGGACACTTTGTTTCCAACTGTCCAGTAAAAGCCAGAGCCCGTGGCGTTTCCCTCTTCGGCTACTCTCCACCCGGTCAGACTACAATGGGCCACCATGTTTCACATCTGTAAGGCCTTATTGGACTCTGGAGCTGAGGGTAACTTTCTTGATGCTACATTTGCCTTAAGACTTGAAGTTCCTGAGGTTACGCTACCTCAGCCCATATCTGTCCATGCACTCTGCGGTCAAACTCTACCACGGTCACCCGGGAAACTGGTCCTATCAAACTCATCACTTCTGGTAACCACAGTGAAGAGATCTTCATTTTAATTGACTCCCCTCTGGTTCCCGAGGTTCTTGGTCACCCTTGGCTTTCCCGTCATAACCCTCACATTAATTGGCAACAGTACACTGTTTGCTCTGAATTATTGTCATGTGTCTTGTTTGGTGTCTGCTTGTTCTTCTGTGTCATGTTCTGTGTTACAGGAGAAACCTGTGGACCTGCCAAGCGTGCCCAAAGAGTACCTGGACCTGAAGGAAAGTGTTCAGTAAGTATCGAGCAGCTTCTCTCCCTCCGCATCGTCCTTTTGACTGTGCTATAGAGCTATTGCCAGGTACGTCTCCTCCTAAAGGCAGGTTATACTCGCTTTCTGCTCCTGAAAGGGAGGCCATGGAGAAATATATTTCCGATTCCCTTGCAGTCAAGATCATCCGCCCTTCTTCCTCTCCTGCTGGCGGAGGATTCTTCTTCGTGGATAAGAAGGATGGGTCTCTGCGACCTTGCATTGACTATCGGGGTTTGAATAACATCACAGCAAAAAACACGTGAGCATTTGCAGGGGGCTTTCTTTTTCACGAAGTTGGATCTCCGTAACGCCTATCATTTGATCCGCATCAGGGAGGGGGATGAGTGGAAGACTGCCTTTAATACCCCCAGGGGTTGCAGAATTTCAACGGCATCAACATATATTCCATGTGATAATATTAGACTAGAGTAGACTTGTAGTCAAGACCGCCTAAACCGAGACCAAGACACTACCAAGACCAGAGGGTATCGAGACCAAGACAAGACAAGACCAAGACCAAGACCAAGACAGACCAAGTCAAGACCAAGACCAAGTCGAGACCAAGACCGAGACCAAGTCGAGACCGGAGGGGAAAAAAAACAGACTAGTGTTGAAGCTAAGCAATAACTTGTGAATTCAAGAACAGCAGCATACTAGTGTAACCCAGGTGTTTTTCCCTTATTCTCCTTATTCTCCTTATTCGCGGCTCCCCTCTGTGTTCGCGTCGTCGCGAGACTTCGTGAAGTATCGCGAGACTTGACAGTTGCGTCACTTTCCTTTAAATACGGCCGCGCGCTGTTTGGTGTGTGTGTGTGCGGGAGTCGGTGCATTGAGCTGCTGCAGGTAGGCGTTTAGCCCTGTAAACTATTCTATTAATTATGACCGCCGCTAGCGTAGCTAGCGAAAGCGGTCATATAGGGATTGTCAAAGTTTTTTTTTTTTTTTTTTTTCGTCACCTTACTGAATTTTTCGTCAACGATACCAGGGACACCGAAGCACCGGGGAACATGAAATTTGGTGGGCATGTAGCCCCACTAGACTTCTAAGGAAAAATTTCGTTTGGTCCCCGGGGGCCACTCCCCCCCCGCGCTGGGCCCCCCCAAACCCCCAAAAATGCAGTTTTTCCTAAATAACTACCTGAACCGTGGCACCGAGGATGAAGAAATTTTTATGGTATGTTGGTCTACTAGACTTTTACGGAAAAATTTCGTTTGGTCCCCGGGGACCACTTCCCCCCCCGCGCTGGGGCCCCCTTAAATTTTTCGTCAACGATACCAGGGACACCGAAACACGGGGGAACATGAAATTTGGTGGGCATGTAGCCCCACTAGACTTCTAAGGAAAAATTTCGTTTGGTCCCCGGGGGCCACTCCCCCCCCGCGCTGGGCCCCCCCAAACCCCAAAAAATGCAGTTTTTCCTAAATAACTACCTGAACCGTGACACCGAGGATGAAGACATTTTTATGGTATGTTGGTCTACTAGACTTTTACGGAAAAATTTCGTTTGGTCCGCGGGGGCCACTTCCCCCCCCGCGCTGGGGCCCCCGTAAATTTTTCGTCAACGATACCAGGGACACCGAAACACCGGGGAACATGAAATTTGGTGGGCATGTAGCCCCACTAGACTTCTAAGGAAAAATTTCGTTTGGTCCCCGGGGGCCACTCCCCCCCCGCGCTGGGCCCCCCCAAACCCAAAAAAATGCAGTTTTTCCTAAATAACTACCTGAACCGTGGCACCGAGGATGAAGAAATTTTTATGGTATGTTGGTCTACTAGACTTTTACGGAAAAATTTCGTTTGGTCCCCGGGGACCACTTCCCCCCCCGCGCTGGGGCCCCCTTAAATTTTTCGTCAACGATACCAGGGACACCGAAACACGGGGGAACATGAAATTTGGTGGGCATGTAGCCCCACTAGACTTCTAAGGAAAAATTTCGTTTGGTCCCCGGGGGCCACTCCCCCCCCGCGCTGGGCCCCCCCAAACCCCAAAAAATGCAGTTTTTCCTAAATAACTACCTGAACCGTGACACCGAGGATGAAGACATTTTTATGGTATGTTGGTCTACTAGACTTTTACGGAAAAATTTCGTTTGGTCCGCGGGGGCCACTTCCCCCCCCGCGCTGGGGCCCCCGTAAATTTTTCGTCAACGATACCAGGGACACCGAAACACCGGGGAACATGAAATTTGGTGGGCATGTAGCCCCACTAGACTTCTAAGGAAAAATTTCGTTTGGTCCCCGGGGGCCACTCCCCCCCCGCGCTGGGCCCCCCCAAACCCCAAAAAATGCAGTTTTTCCTAAATAACTACCTGAACCGTGGCACCGAGGATGAAGAAATTTTTATGGTATGTTGGTCTACTAGACTTTTACGGAAAAATTTCGTTTGGTCCGCGGGGCCACTTCCCCCCCCCTTGCTGGGGCCCCCGTAAATTTTTCGTCAACGATACCAGGGACACCGAAACACCGGGGAACATGAAATTTGGTGGGCATGTAGCCCCACTAGACTTCTAAGGAAAAATTTCGTTTGGTCCCCGGGGGCCACTCCCCCCCCGCGCTGGGCCCCCCCAAACCCAAAAAAATGCAGTTTTTCCTAAATAACTACCTGAACCGTGGCACCGAGGATGAAGAAATTTTTATGGTATGTTGCTCTTAAGGGCCCACATCAACCTAGCCCATAATCACTCATTTGTGATTTGCGCCCCTCCCATAAAAAATGAAAATGCAATATTATTCTGCTTTAATCGCCCCTATCTTCAGTGGAGATGTTCAGAACTGCACCATATTTCATGTGTATGATTAACTTGACATCCTCTGGGGGTATCCTCTGCTAAGTTTTGTAGAATTTCATCCATGGGGGGGTATAAAATAAATTCATTTATGTGCACATTTAGTGACTGTACACTCATCGGCCTGTAGATGGTGCTGTTGAGCGAAGGGTTGCTGGTTTAGGATGATACTGTCACACACACACATGCAGGAATACAAACAAACGCAAGCATGCACACACACTGACATCCACACGCACAGACACACACCCATACACACACATACAAATCCACATGCACAGACACACACACACAAACACACACGGGCACACATGTACGCACACATACATACACGCACAGACACACACACACACACACACACACACAGACACACACATACACAAACACACACACATACACACACACACACACACACACACACACAGACAGACATGCACATACTATTACTTTTTTTAGGTATATACATAAACACGCAATACAGCCAAATTACTCCACGTCATTTATTTTTGTGGAAAGCCAGTGCAGGCCTGAGCGGCGGTCATATTTTGTACCGCGATGCGGTACATCTAGTTAAACGTTGGTTAGAAGTTGGTTTAACTATTATGCCTTTTAGATTGCCTCTACCTTTCAATTGACTGCTGTTGAGTGACTTAATGATACGGGAGCTGGTGAGTTGTTATTGTTTGTTATACGGTGCTAATAATGTATTGTATGTGTATATGGATCTGTTAGCCGGAGCTGGCGCTGGCTGTACTTTAATCATACTGAGTCTGACTATGTATGTATATGTATATTATATATAGTGCCTATTTAAATGAGCAATGCATTAATAATTAACCTTAATCTTAATATTGTTGTTGAATTATGTTGTCAACTATTCTTTGATTCTGAAATGTATTTTGAAGCTATTATTGATATTGTCTATTTATAAGAGTACTCTTGCTGACTGTTAAATTATTGATATTGCTAAATGCAGTATTTATATTGAATCATGTACATGATAAAACAAATTAACTGAGATTGATTATGATAATATGATGACTTTATGATATTATGATTATGGTGATATAGTTGTGATGCTTGGAACCAGAGTTATGTATTAATTGGTCCTGTTTTGTACAGGCCAGGTTCTGTGCATTGATGGCGAGCCACTAGGCCCAAAACTGATGATTCGGAGTGCATGCATCTACCGATGTGGTAGGAGGCGCTGCAGCTGCTAAGTTGATACACCTGCGCACACACCCTCAGAGACATTCTCACACACATTTGGACATTTTCACACATCTACATATTGGTACTGAGCTTATGAACTGTTCCATCATGGACTCCTTGGACTTTGCCTGTCTCGAGGGCTGTGTGTTGTGAACTGCTGCGGCTTCAAGCACTGTTGATGACTGAGAGAATTTTGAATTCTGAGATTGCTGTATGTTCATTAATAAATTTGAACTGAATATTTCCTATGTGCACGTGTAAATATTGTAAATGCTTGTTGTCCTGTATGTAATACAATTCACAATTGCACTGCAGCCTTGACTCTGTGTATCATTGAATTTCACCTTTTCCTCCTTGAGCCAAACTAAGATCTTCTGATATTGGTCCACTATTTTTATCTATAATTGCAGCACATATATATATGCTACATTACTTTGGCGAGCCAGCCAGGAGGAATTGGTGAGTTTAATGTGCATTTGAGTTATTGATTTGGGTTATTGTAGTTCAGTGACAATAATGGATGTGTTTTTGAAACGTGGTATCAAATTACCAAATGCTGTGCTGTTGGAGGGCGAGGGCATAACAGAAGCAGGAAGTAATGAAGTTATTGAGTTTCTAAGCCAATATGGTTCAATCAATAAGATTGAGGAAATTTCTGAGACCGAATCTGAGTATGATGGTGTGCTTGTTGTTGAATTTACTAGCGGTGCAGCTTTGGAAGCGCTGCGTCCCATTTTGCCGCACACATGGATCTCAGCTAAAAGGACATATACATGTTGCATTTTGGAGCTATCTACTGTTTGTACAGAGCACTTTGCTAAAGCTAAAACTATGTTGTATTTGTCTGATTTGCAGAATTTAGCCAAATTAACTGGGGTGGATTATATAGAAGTGCTCAAAACAACGATGTCTCAGATTGGACTTTCGGTCTCCGAGCTCAGCTCTGCGCCTCATGTGGAAGAGCCACCAATCACTGAGTCGCCCACGCTGCTAGAGCCATCAGTGAAGCCATCAACTCCGTCTCCATCAGCCATTCCTGTTCCCCTCGTGGGCACTGCTGCTCCCAGGTCTGTTGCTGAGCCCCGTATTGATTCATCTAAATCTACGCAGCCGGGGATGAGACATTCAACTTCAAGCATTGACATCCATCCACCTGAGGTCCAGCGCTATGTAGTGGAGCACATTGTGAAGAATGAGGAGAGTGCAGCACATCACCAGAGGATCAGGGTTTTCTCAGGTCGGCTTCCCAGACCCACTCATGAGGCTGACTATGACACCTGGCGGTCAGGAGTAGAACTGCTGTTGAAGGATTCATCTGTGTCCGACCTCCATCGCTCTAGGAGGATAGTGGAGAGTCTCCTTCCTCCAGCAGCAGATATGGTCAAGCAATTGAGTTCCAGCACGCTGCCTACAGTGTATCTAGATACTCTTGACTCTGCATATGCTACTGTTCAAGATGGGGACGAACTGTTTGCTAGATTCATGGACACATTTCAGGATACCGGTGAGAAACCATCTGCCTACCTTCAACGGCTCCAGGTTGTCCTGAATTCCGCCATGAAAAGGGGAGGAGTCATAGAGTCTGAAGTAAATCGGCATTTGTTGAACCAGTTCTGTCTTGGATGCTGGGACAATTCTTTGATTGCTGAGCTCCAGCTAAAGCAAAAGAAGACTTGTCCACCCACTTTTGCTGAGTTGCTGCTCCTCTTGCGCACTGAGGAGGACCGAGAGGCAGCAAAAGTACATCGAATGAAGCAATATTTGGGGTCTACATGGCAGAAAGCTACATCCCATGCTCAGTTTGCTCGTGTTAACTCTGAAGATGGGGCCGCAGTTACTGCTTTGGTTAACCTCACACAGCAACTGGCTCAACAACTAGCTGATGTCCAGCGACAGTTAGCTATGCTAACGGCCAGCCAGTCAAAGACTAGTCCTATCCCCAAGACTTCCACCTACAGTAAACCACATGCCAGGGCCACCAATCAGCAGCCTCGTCGATCTACATCTACGTCGGCCAAACCTGGTTATTGTTTTCGGTGTGGTGAGGAAACACAAAAATGTCACAGCCCAAGATAAAAAATGCAACCATACAACTTCCAAAGGGCCTGGTGGGCTCAAAATGTTCTGCAGTCGTTCAGATTGCTGGACAGAACTATCACTGCCTTTTGGATACTGGCTCGCAGGTCACCACGATTCCAGTCTCTTTTTATAATCAGAGTCTTAGCGATCACCCTGTGAAGCCACTTTATAACTTACTCCAGGTAGAGGGTGCCGCCGGTCAGTCAGTGCCATACCTAGGGTATGTAGAGATGACCATAGGTTTTCACAAAGAGTTCTTGGGAGAGGAATTTGATGTACCGACTCTTGCCTTGGTTGTACCCGATGGTCATCCTGAGGGTTCATCAATTGTGCTTATTGGCATGAATACTCTGGAGCCTTTATATGAGCGATACACCAGTAGTGATTTCTCAAATTTTCAGCCTACGGCCCAAGGGTACTGTGCAGTCCTAAAGCTCCTACAACTGAAGCACCAACAAAGCCAGCTGGGTCGAGCAGGATCCGTGAAGTTGTTGAGTCAGACCCCAGTCCTGATTCCTTCTGGTCAGACCATTGTTCTAGAAGGCTCTGCCAGAATAGACAGTCCAATTACAGTTCAATGGGCTGTGATTGAACACCCCATATCACCTCTTCCTGGCGGGCTATGCGTCCAGAGTTGTGTCATCACACTTCCAACTCATGCGCCCTATAAAGTTCCTGTTCTCGTTATGAACGAGTCTGAACAAAATGTTCTCATTCCACCAATGACAATTATTGCTGATATTGGTACATCACCTACCATCCTGGCCCAGCACACCGTAAATACTTCTCCAGTTCAAGAAGGTTCCCAAAGAAGCACTTTGGAGTTAAATTTTGGAGAATCGCCTATTCCACCTGAATGGAAGGAGCGAGTAACATCCAAGCTCAACCAAATGCCTGAAGTGTTTTCTTATCACGACCTTGATTTCGGCTGTACGGATCAGGTAAAACACCATATCAAGCTCCATGATGAAACCTCTTTCAAGCTTCGAGCTAGGCCTATCCATCCCCGCGACATTGAGGCTGTTCGAAGCCATTTGCGGGATCTGCTTGAAGCTGACATCATCCGGGAGTCAGAGTCACCATTTGCCTCCCAATTGTGGTGGTCCGGAAGCTGAATGGCGATGTTAGGTTGTGTATTGACTATCGTAAATTAAATTTACAAACAGTGAAAGACGCCTATGCCCTGCCGAACCTCGAAGAGTCGTTTTCAGCATTAACAGACTCCAGATGGTTCACGGTTCTGGATCTAAAGTCTGGATATTATCAGATTCAAATGAGTGAAGCCGACAAGGCTAAAACCGTGTTTGTCACACCGTTGGGTTTCTGGGAATGGAATCGTATGCCGCAAGGCATTACGAATGCTCCAAGTACATTCCAGAGACTTATGGAGAAGTGTATGGGGGATTTAAATCTCAGGGAAGCCCTTGTATTTCTAGATGACATCATTATCTTCTCTGACACTTTAGAGGAACATGAGAAGCGCTTACTCAGAGTACTTACCCGCCTGAAGGAATTCGGCTTAAAGCTGTCCCCTGAAAAATGCAAATTTTTCCAGTCCAGTGTACGTTATCTTGGACATGTCGTGTCCGAAAAGGGTGTTGAAACGGACCCTGAAAAAATATCTGCTCTCAAATCCTGGCCAGTTCCCCGAAATCTTAAAGAGCTACGGTCCTTCCTAGGGTTTGCAGGATACTATCGGAGGTTCATCAAAGATTATGCCAACATAGTAAAACCTCTCAATGTCCTTACTAGAGGCTATGCACCCATCCGTCGGTCTATCAAAGATAAAAGTCCTGCTGGAAAGTTCCTGGACCCGAAGCAGTCCTTTGGGGAGAGATGGACATCTGATTGTCAAGCTGCTTTTGACACAGTAATTTCTAAGCTAACATCTGCTCCTGTCCTTGGGTTCGCCAATCCGAAGTTGCCTTACATCCTTCACACAGATGCCAGCATAATTGGATTGGGAGCCGTTCTATACCAAGAACAGGATGATCAACTCCGGGTAATCGCCTATGCCAGCCGAGGCCTATCTCAGAGTGAGTCTCGATATCCGGCACATAAACTTGAGTTTCTGGCCTTAAAATGGAGTGTCACAGAAAAATTCCATGATTATCTTTATGGTGCTAACTTTACAGTTGTTACAGACAACAATCCTCTTACATACGTTTTGACTTCAGCAAAATTGGATGCCACAAGCCACCGGTGGCTAGCTGCGTTGTCAACATATTCCTTCAAGATGCAGTATCGTGCTGGCAAACACAACTTTGATGCCGATGCTCTGTCCAGACGTTACCATGAAGTGCCAGATAAGGCTACAAGCTGTGAAGAATGGGAACTTGTGAACCGCCTAGCGGAGCAATTGTGTGATCCCGGTGAAGCTGCAGAAATTTCCCCAGACATTGTGGTTGCTATATGTCAGAGCAGTCTTGTCAGATCATGCTGTCTTGCTGACTACACTCAATTTGATGTGACCTTAGTTGAGTCTCTTTCTGTCCATGCTAATATTATTCCTGACTGTTTTGCTGAGGAAGAGTCACATGGCCTTCCTGTCATTTCTCCTCTGACCCACGCTGACCTGCAAGAAGAGCAGCGTGCTGATCCAGCAATTCGAGAAGTCATCTACCAGCTTGAGACAGGAGAAAAGATTTTTCCCACTCTTAGAGAGGAACTTCCTGAGCTCCCATTGTTGTTACGGGAGTGGAATCGGTTAGAGCTGGAAAATGGAGTTTTATACAGGAGAAGACAGGACGAAGATAAACGTGTCCTTCAGCTTATTCTGCCCCCAGTGTTGCGTTCTACTGTGCTGAAGGGTCTCCATAGTGATATGGGGCACATGGGCATAGAGCGAACCCTGGATTTGGTGCGGCAGCGCTTCTTCTGGCCAAAAATGGCCGTTAACGTTGAGAACTTCATCAAAACCTGTGATCGGTGTGTAAGGCGCAAGACTCCTCCAGAGAAGGCAGCTCCTCTAGTAAATATTCAAACCAGTCGTCCTTTGGAACTAGTATGTATGGATTTTCTAACGCTTGAGCCGGACAGCAGCAACACCAAGAACATCTTGGTGCTTACTGATCACTTCACCAAATTTGCAGTCGCTATTCCAACTGCAAACCAGAAGGCCAAAACTGTGGCAAAGTGTCTGTGGAACGACTTCATGGTTTGCTACGGCATTCCAGAACGCCTACATTCTGACCAAGGCCCAGACTTTGAGTCTAAGCTGATTAAAGAGCTCTGCGATGTAGCTGGCATCAAGAAGACTCGGACCACTCCCTACCATCCCAGGGGCAACCCTGTCGAGCGCTTTAACCGGACGCTGTTAAACATGCTGGGAACTCTTGAGAGCAAGCAGAAGTCTAAGTGGAGGGAGTACGTTAAACCTCTTGTCCATGCATATAATTGCACGCGGAATGAGGTAACAGGGTTCACACCTTATGAACTCCTGTTTGGACGATCACCCCGGCTCCCGGTTGACTTAGCTTTTGGGCTGCCAGTCCGTGACTCTCCATCTCCCTCTCACTCCCAGTATGTGAAGGATTTAAGATCACGTCTCGAGGAGAGCTATAAGCTTACATGCCAGAATGCTCAGAAGTCAGCTAAAAGGAACAAAAGTCGGTTCGATCAACGTGTAAAACCTGCAAGCTTGGATGTTGGGGACAGAGTCCTTGTTCGGAACGTCAGAATCCGAGGAAAACACAAGCTCGCAGACAAGTGGGAACAAGAGGTGTATGTGGTTGTGAACCGTGCTGGGGATCTTCCAGTTTACATTGTGAAACCAGAGACCAGGGAGGGACCTAACCGAACGCTCCATCGTGATCTCCTCTTGCCCTGTGGCTTCCTATCGGCTTCTGTTACAGAAGACTTTCCAGAAGATCTTACTGTTCAAAAACCCCATACTCGCAGGCAGAGTCGCAACTGTACTGACCAAGTTGATATCTTTGAGGATGAGGATACAGAGGATGCTGAACTTGCCACCCTTGGGAGTTTTCCCCAGTTTCCAATGAAGTTCAGTGTGGAAAGAGTGAGTGGAGGTGAACAAGACCCAATGGCCGGTGACATTGTGGGGTCCGCCTTACCAACAGCCCCAAGTGACACTGATTCTGTTCCACCTTTTCCACAAAGTCCTGTAACAAGATCTTCAATTGCGACCTCACTTGAAACCCACTTACCTGACGTTGAAGAGTCCTGGCCAATCATTGGTGAAGATCCATCAATGTCTAGCAGCGAGGTAGAACCTCCAGTGGAAGAGGCTGAGGTAGAAGAGCCTGGAAATCCTCTACTTGATCTGATAGACGAACATGTTATGAGAGAGATGGAGCTACCTGTGGGAGGAGAATTGGAAATTCCTATGGAAGAAATAACTGTCAATGTGCCTGAAGTTGAAGTGCTTCTGGAGCCTGAGGCCGAAGCTCGTGAGCCAGTCCAATCTGAGTCATCTGTGGGTCCTGCTGTTCACAGTTCTGCTACTGCCCCCAGTGATATAGTGGGATCTGATGTAGTACCCAGACGTTCAGGTCGGCAGCGTCAACCCCTTCAACGACTTCAATATGCAGTATTGGGTAACCCATTAATTTCAGTCGTTCAAACACTTTTTCATAGTTTGTCTAATGTTTATACAGAGGCCCTTAGTCAAGCCGCTGCAGCAGATTCTGTTCCTAAACTGTAATAGTTTACTTCCGCAGTTTCTATGCAACGGGGACGTGCATGATTTAAGGAGGGAGGGTGTAACCCAGGTGTTTTTCCCTTATTCTCCTTATTCTCCTTATTCGCGGCTCCCCTCTGTGTTCGCGTCGTCGCGAGACTTCGTGAAGTATCGCGAGACTTGACAGTTGCGTCACTTTCCTTTAAATACGGCCGCGCGCTGTTTGGTGTGTGTGTGTGCGGGAGTCGGTGCATTGAGCTGCTGCAGGTAGGCGTTTAGCCCTGTAAACTATTCTATTAATTAAACGTTGGTTAGAAGTTGGTTTAACTATTATGCCTTTTAGATTGCCTCTACCTTTCAATTGACTGCTGTTGAGTGACTTAATGATACGGGAGCTGGTGAGTTGTTATTGTTTGTTATACGGTGCTAATAATGTATTGTATGTGTATATGGATCTGTTAGCCGGTGCTGGCGCTGGCTGTACTTTAATCATACTGAGTCTGACTATGTATGTATATGTATATTATATATAGTGCCTATTTAAATGTGCAATGCATTAATAATTAACCTTAATCTTAATATTGTTGTTGAATTATGTTGTCAACTATTCTTTGATTCTGAAATGTATTTTGAAGCTATTATTGATATTGTCTATTTATAAGAGTACTCTTGCTGACTGTTAAATTATTTATATTGCTAAATGCAGTATTTATATTGAATCATGTACATGATAAAACGAATTAACTGAGATTGATTATGATAATATGATGACTTTATGATATTATGATTATGGTGATATAGTTGTGATGCTTGGAACCAGAGTTATGTATTAATTGGTCCTGTTTTGTACAGGCCAGGTTCTGTGCATTGATGGCGAGCCACTAGGCCCAAAACTGATGATTCGGAGTGCATGCATCTACCGATGTGGTAGGAGGCGCTGCAGCTGCTAAGTTGATACACCTGCGCACACACCCTCAGAGACATTCTCACACACATTTGGACATTTTCACACATCTACATATTGGTACTGAGCTTATGAACTGTTCCATCATGGACTCCTTGGACTTTGCCTGTCTCGAGGGCTGTGTGTTGTGAACTGCTGCGGCTTCAAGCACTGTTGATGACTGAGAGAATTTTGAATTCTGAGATTGCTGTATGTTCATTAATAAATTTGAACTGAATATTTCCTATGTGCACGTGTAAATATTGTAAATGCTTGTTGTCCTGTATGTAATACAATTCACAATTGCACTGCTGCCTTGACTCTGTGTATCATTGAATTTCACCTTTTCCTCCTTGAGCCAAACTAAGATCTTCTGATATTGGTCCACTATTTTTATCTATAATTGCAGCACATATATATATGCTACACTAGGGTTCAGCTGCAGTTTACATTCAATACATATTAGACGGTATTACTTCAACTACACAGGCAGAACAATACAGAGACAGACCATGTCATGTGTGTGACTGTGAGCTCACTGTAAATGTTTTTGCAGACTGGGTGAGATCAACTATGTGTAGCAATTGCATGACGGCTGTTACTGCACTATTAGAGGATTGAGACTCCCTTAAACTTTTGTGTACTGTTGAGGACTGACATGACTGGTACTGATGGTTCATCTGACAAAACATCAAACACCTCCAACACCATCTTGCTCCTCCAACAACTGTCTAAAGAATGAGAAATATGTAACCAATTGAAATTATACTTAATGTGTAGATGAAACCGTAACATCAAATTAAAGATACACAATTATAAACTTGGATTAGGCCTAATGTTTAGTCAACACAACGGAGATATGCATATGATATTTAAAAGACCATTTATTTAGTCTAAAACCATCTTAAATACAATACTGTAATCAAACAACACACACACACACACACACACACACACACACACACACACACACACACACACACACACACAAAGATATCAAAGTCACAAATTCATCTAAGCAAATGCCTGCCTATCTCTGCCGATTTCGGAGTCTCCAAATGAATCCATTCTGCAACTTTTAAATACATAATTCAATTTTTAAAAACGAAATTATAGGCTTAAGTGCAGGATCCAAAAGTTGGTTGTTTTGTCGCTATGGTTACACACACATACACACACACACACACACCGTTGGCGGTGCGCTCAAAGTCATCTGTCAGTTGTGCAGTTACCCAAACTCTCCTGAATGAAGTTAAAACCCATCATGTCACTGATATGTGTTTTTTAAATCAAGTGATCAAAGTGCTCGTTGCCACTGCGATCAGTGGCGCGGATAAAGTGTTTTCTGGTGTGGCTCGCGCACACGCCGAACTTTCACTCAGACGCGCGCTTCAATCCATTCCGTTGCGGATAATAATGTTGCATTATCGAACGTTGTGTCGTCGTGGATATTGTAGTATTGTATTGCTAAATTCCCCGACCACTATGTCGGTCTGAGACAGCGAGACCTAGACAAGACCGAGAGGTCCGAGACCAAGACAAGACCGAGAGGTCCGAGACCAAGACAAGACCAAGACCAAAGACCGTCAAGGCCGTGACAAGACCGAGACCACGTAAAAGTGGTCTCGAGACCGGTCTCGAGACCAAGACCGGTCTCGAGACATACATCACTAGACTAGAGTATGATTACGACAATGAGTAGGTCCTGACACGTGTTGTAAACTCCAATAGAGTTAAGAATGTCTTTAAATGCCAATCCCAATGCATCTTTTTCGTTATATTAACCCTCTGGGGTCGGCAAACGCGCCCGCGCGTTTTGCTGGATTTTCTTCACATTGTAGCACAATAAACTTAAATTACTCCGTCATTTATGGTCATACAGAAAAAAGAAATATGAAAAAAGAATCTGTGAGATGTCTACTTTTGTATGTGTCCACTTACAGTACAATCAAATCAAAACATTGTGCTTTTTTAAAATAAAGAAAATAAACAGGGTGTGCGTTCTGCCTCTCCGTCTCGCTGAAGTTTTTTTTCTTGAGCACGTCTATAAACTGAAACAAAACTCAGCGAATACTTGTCACACATTTATGAGCCATATATCTTTATAATCATTTAAGTGTGTACTTTTAAATGATCGGATTCAAACTGAAAACAAATATTCTCTGCTTAAGTAATTTGTATAAAACCAACAAGATGTCCAGTTTCTCAAGCGCTTGCTCATTATTTTTAATTTGACCACGCCCACACGCGCAAAATAGATTGACATGCAAATCTCCACATGGAACGCGAACGCGCTCGTTACCTCAAAAACAAAGCGCCAAAAAACTTGACAAGTCTCTGCTTTTCGTCGAGTTTGGAAGACACGCCGTGAGCTTACATTGGATTTACCTCAGAAGAAGAAGAACGCGATTTGAAGACAAGAAAGATGTAAGGTAAGAAATTCTCAATTATTAGTTATGTTATTGTTGCATAAACTTCACATTGCAGTTGAACCGTTACTGTGTTTGTGGATATCTGCTCAAACGAAGATATGTATAATATGGTAACCATAATGTATCATATTTTGGAGCGCGCTCTGCGTTTGAATGTATCATATTTTGCAGCGCGCTCTGCGTTTGAATGTTTGAAAATGTTAAAAAGAAATTTTAACCAGAAAAATCTATAATCTATTCCCAAAATCGTGCAGCCCTATAGTTGCTCTTGATATCAGTATGTTCACTGACTTCAAGTCCTGCTGACTTCAACATTCACATGAGTCTCTGTACATGAACATGGTAAAGTGAAAATCAAACACCTTGGAAATGACATGTATGTACAATGTTTTTAGGAATGGCAGAAAGGTCTCTGTCTTTGGATCATTGTTTTCAATAATGTGCTTTTTTGTCATTTGTTGTGTATCTTTGGATTATGTTGTGTTGTAAATAAATCCAAACAATCTAAAAGCCATTATTTTTTAAATCTCCTCATTCTTTGTGCAAGTTTGCTCAGAATGACAGGGCCTGATCGCTCCTAATAGGGCATTAGGGGAGTGTCTTTGTCTTCCTCAGGTGTGAAAATACATACATATTAATGATCTGTTTACGCCTCCCGCATAAAGCTTTCTTACACAAATTTTAAATCAATATATTGTCTTATCTGAATGAGCAGTCAGGGTGATTTTCACATGGTTTTTGAGCAAATATTCTAGGCTACGTGATACAATTTTCAAAAGTCTTGTGAAGAAATAATCAGTATGGGTTCCATGGCCTTATTTCAGTGACAATTTTTTTTTTGTATTTCCACAAACCACGCATAAATGTCATTATCTCAAAACTACAAACTTTTACATACATGCTGCTGATATATTATTGTAGCAGAGTTTGTGCTAAATACAGTGTAATAAGACTTTAGCCATGGCAATGTCACAAGTAACAGAAATAAGCACAAATGTCAGAGCATGTCAGAACACCTCCAGGGCCAGAAAACAGCTCAGACCCCAGAGGGTTAAAATCACCAACAATTAGGACTTTATCTGCAGCCAGTACTAACTCTGATAGAAAATCAGCAAATTCTTTGATAAAGTCTGTATGGTGCCCTGGTGGCCTGTATACAGTAGCCAGCACAAATGTTAAACGTGATTTATCATTTACACTAGATAGTGTTACATTTAGCAACAACACTTCAAAAGAATTATATTTAAAACAAGATTTCACAGTAATTCTGAAGATATTACTATAAATTACAGCAACACCTCCCCCTTTGCCTTTCAGAAGAGGTTCATGTTTATAACAGTAATCTTGCGGGGTTGACTCATTTAAAGTAATATAATTGTCTGGTTTTAGCCAGGTTTCTGTCAAACACAGCACATCTAGATTATAGTCTGTAATCATATCATTAACAATAAGTGCTTTTGAAGTAAGGGATCGAATATTCAGCAACCCGAGCTTTATCATTTGTTCATCCGTATTATATCTGTTTTTTATTTGTTGAACATCAATTAAATGATTACCCTTGAATGGGTTTAGGAGTTTGATGTATGTCCTAATTCGGGGAACAGACACAGTCTCTATATGATGATATCTAGGTGAAAGAGGCTCTATGTGATGGGATTTATCTGACCTTGGTGACGCGAGGCCGCTAGCAGACGGTCGGTTAAGCCAGTCTGTCTGCTTCCTGACCTGAGCCCCAGATTGTCATGTTTGAGCTCTAAGACTATGGGCCCTATTTTAACGATCTGAAACGCAAGTGTCAAGCGCAAAGCGCAAGTAACTTTGTGGGCGGGTCTCGGCGCTGTTGCTATTTTCCCGGCGGGATAAATGACTCTTGCGCCAGGCGCAAATCTAAAATGGGTTGGTCTGAAGTAGCTTCATTATTCATAGGTGTGGTTTGGGAGTAACGTGAAATAAACCAATCAGAGCGTCATCTCACATTCCCTTTAAGAGAAGACGCACTTTTTCCATAGCGGATTGCTATTGTAACGGCAGATTTGCCAGGCGCGCGCCAGGAGCGGTTCACAGCCGAGGAGAGCAACGCTCTCGTCACGGCCGTAAAAGAGAGAAGTTACATTGAATGGAGAAACCCACCCAAATTAACTTCGGTTAAACAGGCGTATGATAATTTGGGTAAATGTGTAAGCTAGATGTATGCTTTTATAATAAATTGTCTATCTATCTATCTATCTATCTATCTATCTATCGTAATAATGTATGATTTGCAAAAATGAAAACTGCTGCTTCTGTGTACATGAGAGAATCAAAGTGTATGCGCATTGTGCACACGCTACATTGATTATGGCCAAGCATGCGCCCTTAAAATAGCATATGAATAACATGCGCAACGCGCCACTGACTTTAAACTATTTTTTCCTGGTTAGTGGCGCAATTGTTTTCTAAACCTGCAAAATAGCATGAAGGAACGTTTGCGCCGGAACACGCCTCCTCTTTGCGCTGAACCGCCCCCGGGAGCGCAAGTGTATTTCCTAACTTACCGACATGCTTCTGTGGAGGGAAAAGTCCGCTTTGCGCGGGTGCAAAATAGGAATGATACATGCGTCGGTGTACAAAGTCACTTGCGCTGGGTGCAAGATAGGGCCCTATGTGCCATATTACTAGAGAGAAGAGCAGCACCATCCCAGGAGGGATGAATACCATCTCTTTTCAACAGGTCAGGTTTGCCCCAAAAACTTTTCCAATTGTCTATGAATTCTATATTATTTTGCGGACACCAACTCAACACCCAGCCATTGAGTGAGGACAATCTATTAACCCTCTGAGGTCGGCAAACGCGCCCGCGGGTTTTGCTGGATTTTTTTCACATAGCAGCAACATAAACTTTAAAAAAATCCGTCATTTATGGTCATATAAATAAAAGAAATACATGATTATAAACTATAGAGGGTCTTCTTTTTTTTGTGTACACTCACATTAACATCAAAACCTTGTTTTTATTTTTAAATAAATAAAATAAACAGGGTGCGCTTTCAGCTCACTCTGTCTCCGCAAAAATCTTTCTGAAACAAGTCTGGAAAATGAACTGAAACTCAGCCAATACTTATCACACAACCATGAAACATGCGTTTAAAGAAAGCTTTAAATTTCTACTTTTAAATAAAACAATTCACATTCAAAACAAATATTCTCCTGCAATGTAATCTGTATGAAACTAAAGAGAAGTACAGATTCTCCCGTCTCATCTAATTATCTGTAATGAGTTCACGCCCACTCGCAGAGCGCGCTATTCATAAGATAATGTGCTGAGGTGATCTATGCAAAATAGGTAAACGCCCCCTGAAATGAGTTCACACCCACTCGCAGAGCGCGCTATTCATAAGATAATGTGCTGAGGTGATCTATGCAAAATAAGGTAAACGCCCCCTGAAATGCCTTAAAACCAGCAAGTTTCATTCATTCACTTTCCTGCGCCATTGGAAGATGGCACGATTCACTGGTGAGGAAGCCCTTCAGCTAGTCCTGGATAGTGAGTTAAAATTTTCCTCAGAAGAAGAGCGGGACTCTGACGACGAACATTTGTAATTTGAAGAGCGACTTGATCCAGCCGTGGATAATATTTCGGATGAGTAAGTCTTTTTAAATTTACTTGCATTAGTTGACAAGCTATTTTATATAAACGTAGACTACATATTTTACTGGTTGGACCATTTGCATACTTGTCATTCAGAGTAATTTATTTTTAAATGGTCTAGGCTATGCTGTATAAAGTAGGAGAGAGGCTTCATGCATAAATAAACTTATTTGCACAAACGCGTTTCGGCGCGTGCCTTCAGAAGACTTTATACAGCATAGCCTAGACTTGCTGTATAATATGTACAACGATATGTTTAGATCATAGGCCTGTATGAAAGTTAGAATTTTGAAATTAATTTAGAAAATATTATGTATGTTTAGATTATATTTTGACTAGTGTTTATGCTGCCTCATTATCATTAACGAAGAGTGCTTGCAAATATCTATTGCAAATGTGTGTATGTGCTGAAATGTGTAAATATGCCCAGCTGATGAATTGCAAATGTGTTAATGTTTGCGTTGTGCTATCTCCGGTAATGGCCCATTACACACAATATATGCCTACAGCACGTGTCTACAATTATTCGCATCAGTTATTCATATAGACTAATGGTAATATACTTTGAAATATTTATGTTATAATAGTTTTCAACTTTAAAAAAAAAAAAGGAATGTAGCTGCATCACCTTCACCAACTCGGAGGGCGCGCAGCAACACAGTCGAACATCAGAAAGAGTAAGTACATATTTACTCATGTTCGTTCAATTTTGTTTATATACTTATTACAATATGAGCCTGTATGACTTTATTTATTTTTGGAGATTGGTTGATAATGTTACATATTTTTTCTTTGTGTTATCTTATCAGCATGCTAATGCCCATATAACACACACAACACACACACACACACACACACACACACACACACACACACACACACACACACACACACACACACACACACACACACACACAGAAACACACACACAAAAACACACACACAAACACACTGCACAGGTCAAATAGACCTATATTCAGTCTGTCCAATGGTTGATACAACACACACACACACACACACACACACACACACACACACACACACACACACACACACACACACACACACACACAAAAAAAAACACACACACAAACACTCTGCACAGGTCAAATAGACCTATATTCAGTCTGTCCAATGGTTGATACAACACACACACACGCACACACACACACACACACACACACACACACACACACACACACACACACACACACACACACACACACACACACACACACACACACACACACACACACTGCACAGGTCAAATTGACCTATATTCAGTCTGTCCAATGGTTGATACAACACACAAACACAACACACACACACACACACACACACACACACACACACACACACACACACACACACACACACACACACACACACACACACACACACACACACACACACACAGAAACACACACAAACACACTGCACAGGTCAAATAGACCTATATTCAGTCTGTCCAATGGTTGATACAACACACAAACACACACACACACACACTGCACAGGTCAAATACACCTATATTCAGTCTGTCCAATGGTTGATACAACACACACAACACACACACACACACACACACACACACACACACACACACACACACACACACACACACACACACACACACACACACACACACACACACACACACACACACACACACTGCACAGGTCAAATAGACCTATATTCAGTCTGTCCAATGGTTGATACAACACAGTATCCCACCAGTCACAATTGTGACCGATCATATAACACACTTTTTCACACACTTTTCCATGAAAATTTCAAAAAATTATGATTGATTGTTTCAAAGGGATACTAATGACACATGATTTGGATATTTTTGTGTCTGGGAAAAATTTGGGATTACAGTTTTTTTGGATTGCTTACACACTAAAATTAAAAGTAGTACACTATTAGCAAAACCTTACACTCAAGAAGCAAAACATCAGCCCATATTTGCACAACTATAAGCACATTGTCAACCTCACACTTGTTGCAAAACTCTACACACAGTGATTTGCAAAACACTAAACACACTTAACATACATTACACACAAAAATCTATCATGAAGTCACTTCCTTGCAATACCAAAGCACTGACTGTCAAATTACCGCACCGTCCAACCAATTGGTTCAACACAGTCATCAGGTGTGCAAACACTTGTTTGCTTAATTGTAGACACACCAATCAGGTGTATAAGCACTATAAAAAGCAGCAGGTGAGTTCATCAGTCTTCAAGCACAATGGAAAGAGTCAGAGAAAGAGTAAGACGAGGAGGAGGAGGACGAGGAGGAGGACGAGGAGGAGGACGAGGAGGACCAGGACGACGAGGAGGAGGAGGAGGAGGAGGAGGAGGAGGAGGAGGAGGAGGAGGAGGAATCAACAGAGGAGGAATCAACAGAGGAAGAGGAAGAGATGGAGGCCATGCTGGAGGTAGAGGTAGAGGAAGAGGAAGAGGAAGAGGAAGAGGAAGACAAGAAGGTGCTCAAAGAGGACCGAATCTGACAAATGAGATCCGCGCAACACTGGTTGACCACGTAGTCAACCACGGCCTGACGCTGAGGGAGGCTGGACTGCGAGTACAGCCAAATCTAAGCCGATACACAGTGGCAAGTGTGATAAGAACATTTCGACTGGAAAATAGGTATTTGTACTGTATTCTATGCACTCAGCACTTCTGTTACCTTTTCCTGTGAAATTACTGTACTATTGTATACTGTTTTTTTTTTTCTACATAGGATTGAGGGTCAGGAACGACAAGGGGGAAGGCCTCCTATGTTCACAGAGCAGCAAGAGAGGGAGATAGTAAACATGGTTTTGGCCAACAATGCTATAACACTCAATCAGCTCCAAGCTAACATTGTCAATAACCACGCCAGTTTCAACGATATCCATCAGGTCTCAACATCAACACTGGCACGCATCCTAAAAAAAAAACATATTCAAATGAAGCAAATTTATCGAGTGCCTTTCGAGCGCAATTCTGAAAGGGTGAAACGACTGCGGCATGATTATGCAGAGGTATGTATTCACTTTAGCAGTGTGATCTTGCATACTGTCTCATAATCTTTTACTGTACTATAATATGTATACTAGATCTACACTGAACTACACAATATTGCCTGACACTGTTCTTCAGAGAGTTTTACGAATGGATGGAGAAGAGATCCAGCATGAGTTCATTTACGTAGATGAGGCTGGGTTCAACCTGACGAGAACACGAAGGAGGGGAAGAAACATCATTGGCCACAGGGCTATAGTCAATGTCCCAGGGCAACGTGGGGGTAATATAACACTCTGTGCAGCCATTACACAGAATGGGGTCCTCCACCGCCATATGGGCCCTTACAACACAGCACTCATACTTACATTCTTGGACCAATTGCACAACATAACAGCAGCAAATCAAATCGATCATATGCAATACATTGTTGTCTGGGACAATGTGTCTTTCCACCGCTCTGCTCTGGTTCAGAACTGGTTTCAGCAACATCCACATTTCACCGTCCTATATCTTCCACCATACTCTCCATTCCTCAACCCTATAGAAGAGTTTTTCTCGGCATGGCGGTGGAAGGTATATGATCTCCGTCTCCAGGCTGAGGTACCCCTCATCCAAGCCATGGAGGAGGCCTGTGACCAGATGGAGGTAGCAGCAATGCAAGGATGGATTCGTCATTCAAGACGTTTCTTTCCAAGGTGTCTTGCTAATGACAACATTGCCTGCGATGTTGATGAAATTCTCTGGCCAGATCCAGCTAGGCGAAGAGACAATGTCTAGTTTTATTTTTTATTTTTTTACAGTAAACTTACAGTACAATACGTAAAGTGACATTTTGTTACAGTATTATGAATCTCCATGTCAACATTTTGGGCGTGTTGAGAAATAAATGAGTTTCTATAGTCTGCAACATTGGTCTTGTGTAGTGTTTGGTGAATTTACATTATATTTGTACTTTGTTGATGGTAGCCTACTCTAATCATAGGGAAGTAGAAGTGCTAAAAGTGTTTTAGGTTTATCACAGCAGAGTGTAACTCGTGCAAACAGAGTATAGTAATGTGAAACGTGTGTGTTTCATATGGTAACAAAGTGTGGTTTTTAAACAGAAGTGTATAGTTTTTACAAGAGTGTTTAATTATGCAAAGGATCTGTAGTGTTTTGCTAATTGGGTGTGTGGTTGTGCTAATTGTGTGTAGTGTTTTGAAAACACGGGCCCTGTTTTGAAAATTGTGCTTAAGCAATCCAAAAAAACTGTAAATGGGTTAATATTATTATTTTTATAGGAATGTGGTAGCATCTCTCTCAGCCTCACCTGCAACTCGCACTGGGAGGGCACGCGACAGGTGTCGTTCAGTTTTGAGAACAACTGAAAAGTAAGTACACTTATTCCCTTTCTTTCAGATATTAGTATAATTCTGTTTACATATTCTGGTTTTACATAGTCCATACAAACATTATGTGTCTGTATGGCTTTGCATCTGGCCAATGTTACTTATAATGATTGAAATGCAGTTGTTATATTTTGTGTAATAAACATGCTCACAGTTGTTTGTTTTACAGCTATAAAGGTGATGGTGATCATCAGACACCTGTTGCAAAGAGGGCCAAGACAAACATTCAGACAAGCAACAAGCAGTCTACTCTGTCATGGAAAACAGAGACTGACATTGATATGGTTCCACAGACTCAGATTCCTGCCTGCACGGGAACCTGGCCCACAGCTGAGACACATGGGGGGTGTGGACCTGTCCAGTCAGCTCTTACAGTACTACACTGCACAACACAAAACAATGAAGTGGTACAGAAAGATCTTTCTACACTTCTTGGACATTGCTGCCACCAATGCTTTCCTTATCCACAAAGAGCTATGTGGTAACATGACCCATAAACAGTTCATGGAACAGCTTATTGCAGAGCTCTGTGGTGTGTCACAGAAAGTAGCACCAAAACAAACCAGTAGGGACTATTGGCGCTTTTCCACTGCATGGTACGGTACGGCTCGGTTCGGTACGGCACGCTTTGGCGCTTTTCCACTGCATGGTATGGTACGGCTCGGTTCGGTAGGGCACGCTTTGGTGCTTTTCCACTGCATGGTACGGTACGGCTCACTTATGATGCATTTCCACTGCATGGTACGGTACGGCTCGCTTCGGCTCGCTTTAAATGGTACCACCTCTGTTGAGGTTCCAAGCGTACCGTACCGATACTAAAATGTGACGTGAAAACACTGCAGATCACTGATTGGTCAGACAGAATCATCACTACCAGCGTCATTGTATTTACAACACGAGACACTAAACCCGCTAGATTTAAATAGCC
Source organism: Leuciscus leuciscus (assembly GCF_965113295.1). Lineage (NCBI taxonomy): Eukaryota > Metazoa > Chordata > Actinopteri > Cypriniformes > Leuciscidae > Leuciscus > Leuciscus leuciscus. The sequence continues at coordinate 42,885,039 of NC_138733.1, forward strand.
AGTAGACAACAGACAACACTGTAGCACCTGTTTTAAAAGTATTTGCTTAAAAAAAAGAGTATAAACTTAAAAAAAAATGGCTGAATCGTGGTCAGTGGTGGACGAGGTGCAGACGTTTCTCTCGTTGGTTGCCGAGGAGCGGATGGGGAAACACGGAATGAAAAATTCGCATTTAATATGATGATGTCATGGCAGTTAGAGACGGCCACTTTGAAGCGGTACTAACTGCAGTGGAAAAGCAACCGAGCTCCTCTCATTCCCTGTTTCAGGCTGCCTCACTTGATGGCCCATTAGCCATTGGGGGAGTGTCTATGTCACACCCCTGGTCTGAATCTCATTAATATTGATGGGCCATTACCCCTCCCATGCATAAACCTCTTCTGACAAAAAAAACTGTTTTACAAAGTTTAAATCAATGTATTGTTTTATGAGAACAATTAGGCAGGATGAGTTTCACATCATTTTGAAGCCAGAACTCGAAGCGACAACATACATTAGTCAAAAGTCTTGTGGACACATATTATGTGTTTTGTGGTCTTATTTCAGCAACTTTCATTTTTATTTTTTCAAATAACCACGCATAAACATTATTCTCTTAAAAATACAAAGATTTACAAGCATGTTGATCACATATTATGGTAGCCCTGTTTGTGCTATATAGAGTGAATTTACATCTTTGCCATTAACATTTGCCATTAACAAAAACAAATGTCAGAGCATGTCAGAACACCTCCAGGGCCCAGAAAACCCCTCAGACCCCAGAGGGTTAACTATCTCATCACTCCTGCGAACAGGAAGGGGGCCAGAGCAAATTACAGTGCTTGACATCGTAATTGCGAGTTCACACACCTCTTTAATGTTAATTTTGGTGATCTCCGACTGGCGGAGTCGAACATCATTAGTGCCGAAGTGAATAATAATCTTAGAGAATTTACGATTAGCATTAGCCAGCACTTTTAAATTTGCTTTGATGTCAGGCGCTCTGGCTCCCGGCAAACATGTGACTATGGTGGCTGGTGTCTCTATTTTCACGTTCCGTGTAATGGAATCGCCAATAACTAGGGCGCATTCAACAGGATTCTCAGTGGGTGTTTCACTGAGAGGGGAGAATCTGTTTGATGTTGTAATCGGAACGGAAGAGCTGTGTTTTGTCCCGCGACTACAGCGCCTCATCGTCACCCAGTTGCCCTGCTGCACGGGCTCTACTACAGCCGGAACCGAACAATGTACAAAGTTCACTAAGCTAGTCGCATCCAAAGCAGTATCTAAAGCCCTTGCACTCTTACAATTAACCTCGATTAAAGTTTGGATGCGTGTCTCTAGTTCTGAAATCTTCTCCGCCAGCCTAACTGTCTCCCTGCATTTATCACATGTAAATCCTGTGCTGACAGAGGAGGCTATGCTATACATGTTACATGAAGTGCAATGACAATAAGAGGAGAAGATGACATGACTCACCGTGTTTGTTGACTGATACTCACCACAGTTTTTTGATGAACTTGTAAAAGGCACGAGAGAAAAAAAAAAAAGAGCGCACGGAAGGCGCGAGTGTGCTAGAGAATAAATAAATAAATAAAAAGCGCACGGATGGTACGCTAACAGGCTAGTGAATTTCAAGCGTGTTGTGCTAGCAATAAAGATTTAGATTGAAGCTAGCGATGTCAGGTTAATGTGTGGTGTTGATTAAGTTATATTTAGCAGTATAAATAACAAGGAATGATAGTAAATAATGATTAAAACAAAGATACGAAGCTTACAGACGCAAACCAATGCAACGCAGCAGCAGAGCAGCAGGGCAGACAGGAGCAATCGAGCAGACAGGAGCAATCGAGAGCACAGTGGACTAAAGTCCTCTTTTCTGATGAGAGCAAATTTTGCATCTCATTTGGAAACCAAGGTCCCAGAGTCTGGAGGAAGAATGGAGAGGCACACGATCCAAGATGCTTGAAGTCCAGTGTGAAGTTTCCACAGTCTGTGTTGGTTTGGGGAGCCATCTTATCTGTGCTGTCCACTCAACGCAGCCGTCTACCAGGACATTTTCAGAGCACTTCATGCTTCCTTAAGCAGACAAGCTTTATGGAGATGCTAACTTTATTTTCCAGCAGGATTTGCACCTGCCCACACTGCCAAAATAACCAAAACCTGGTTCAATGACCATGGTATCACTGTGTAATTACTGTGTGATTTCATGTAATATTCTAATTTTCTGGGATTTTGATTTCGTGGGTTTTATAAGCTGTAAGCTGTAATTTTGTAATCATCAAAATTATAACAAATAAAGGCTCGAAATATCTCACTTTGCATGTAATGAGTCTATATAATATATTAGTTTCACCTGTTCAGTTGAATTCTTGAAATAAATTTATAATTTTATATTATTACTATTATAACGGCGGATTTGCCAGGCGCGCGCCAGGAGCGTTTCACAGCCAAGGAGACCGACGTTCTCGTCAGGGCCGTAAAACACAGAGAAGTGACATTGGGGATGGAGAAACACACCCAAATTAGCTTCGGTTAAACAGGCGTATGATAATTTGGGTAAATGTGTAAGCTAGATTTATGCCTATCTTCACATCTTCATGGACACAACAATGATTTCCCTCGTGTGGAATATTTTTCCTTGTAATAATGTATGGTTTACAAAAATGAGAACTGCTGCGTCTGTGTAGATGAGAGAATCAAAGTGTGTGTGCGTTGTGCACGAGCTACATTATGGCCAAGCATGCGCCCTTAAAATAGCATATGAATAACATGCGCAACACGCCACTGACTTTAGACTAGGTTTCTCCTGGTCAGTGGCGGAACTGTTTTCTGAAACTGCAAAATAGCACCAGGGAACGTTTGCGCCGGAACACGCCTCCTCTTTTCACTGAACCGCCCCCGAGAGCGCAAGTTCATTTCCTAATTTACCGACGTGCGTCTGTGGAGGGAAAAGTCCGCTGTGCGTGGGTGCAAAATAGGAATGATACATGCGTCGCTGAACAAAGTCAATTGCGCTGGGTGCAAGATAGGGCCCATAGTGTGCTTGCGATGTTCCTGGACGTGGACCCGCGCATCGACATTGGCTCGGTCCTGCTCCTCCATGGTATCGCGGTTGCGGCACAGGCGATGAAACGGCAGAAACAACAACAGGTGACTTTAAGCTATCGTTATATGATCCCGCTCTTATTCATGCAAATGCTTTTAAACCATTCATGCGCGACAAGACAAAAGAGAACGCGCTGTCAGTGAATGTCCTCCTGACACACACACACACACACACACACACACACACACACACACACACACACACACACACACACGACCCACAGATAGACGCGCGCCAGTATCAAGTTCTCTTTCGAGCTAGAACGAACAACATACATGTATGCCAAAGTGTCCGTTTTGTCGAGTATCCTCACAAGAACAGTCGTAAATGAGTTAAATAAAATCTTAAATGAAAGTAAAGAGAAGTGAGAGAATGGGATGCGTGAGATCGTCAGCAGTGGCTGGTCCTAAAGTGGCAGCAGCTAATTCTCTGTCAGTAAAGTTAACCAAAGGACAAAGAAAACAGAGAAAATTACTAACTGCTCTTGACTAAAGAATGTTTGTAGCTTTAATAAGGATTTATCTATATTTAGTTTATAATTTATGCAGTGCGGAATGTTTTGATAACCTTATTCAATTTCTGTATATTTCATATCTGTTAGACAGGAAAGGCACAGGTAAATATGACACTTATAATGAGTTTATGTAAGGTTTGTTTTAAGTTCACTTAAAGCTCCAGTCCGTAACTTTTTTGGGTTAAAAATTATCCAAAATAATTTTTTGAGCAAGTACATAACCAGCCAGTGTTCAAAACGATCTGCTTGCCTCAGCTCGATTCAAAACGGTAAGCTTGTAATAATGTTTTTAATTCCAGTGGTACTGGTGGATTTCCGCGGGAAATTCGAGCATGTCTTTGCGTCATTACGTCACATCTGTCCACATAAAGAAGGTGTCTCGGCTAGTAGGCTATATTGCGTGTTAGGATGTTGGAGGTGGAGATGTATAGCCTTTTCTCACAGCACTTGATATGATTAAACTTATCAATTTGATGGGGGATCCAGAAAGGTTCAAACGGCAATCACCAGTGACAAGATTCACCCGCTGTAAAACGCGAAAGACTTCGTTCGGATTTCGGAGTGGCTACAGAAATAAAGAGACTGCAACCGGCCCATGCGAAAACAAGTATACATATCGGAAGGGCATTAAATGTAGTCACGCAATGCTGATGTTGTTAATACAACAATTTGAGAACAAAGTATAATTTGCGAGGTTTTACGTGATATGATAAGCGATCGTTAGATTTAATCAGCGCGATTTACTGCAATGCTTTTTTCCCCTTAGTTGGTCAGAACAAAAGTGGATGTTACTTACTTGTTCAGATGACATTTTCCAGTGAAAATTCTTATGTTGGTCATACTTCCAAAAAGTAGAATCTGTGATTCTGAATGACAGTATCCACACCGGCACAGTGACGGAGAGACACACATTCTCCTCAAAACATTGTGTTCATCCGCACTGTGCCGTGCCGAGGCACAACCCACGTAAAGTTGATGACGCGAATGACTGCAATTGCAGATTTCAGACAGAGATGGCGACAAAGAGGAAAAGCTACGGACTGCAGCTTTAAATTAAAAGTTGTTATATTTTTTTAAGCCTAATAAATATTTAAAATTTGGGGGGATAATCATTTTAATTTTTTCTTAGAGGCCTATATTAAATAATAGTTTAGCATCCAAATAAATCGCGAATATGGAAAAAAATGTATTCGAATGAGAGAGTTACGTTGTCACGATCCACACAGGAAACAAGGGAGAAGATCCAATTGCAGTAAGTATTTATTAGGGAAATCCGTATCAGTGGTCAAGTCCAGGCATGGGTCAAAATCCGATAAGGCAATCCAAAACAAGACACAAACAAGAACAGGCAGGAAACAGAACACAGAAGTGGCGTGATAAATACAAGGACTCCGTGACACATACTAAAACAGACAGGGTTATATACACAGGGAAATGACAATGCTAATGGGGAATTGGCTGAGTGCAATGATTAGTGACAAGGGACAGCTGAGTGCAATGAAGAAACAAGGATCGTGGGGAATGTAGTTCAGAATGTGACAGACACCGTGGGGAAGGAGGATATCTAGTGGTGACCCAGGGAACTCAAACCAGACACTGTGACATAACCCCCCCTCTACGGAGCGTCTACCAGACGCTCCAAGACATGACAGACAAAACAAGATTCCAGGCGGGAGGTGGACTGGTGGAGGATCAGGGGGAGGGATGGGGGGCCAGGTCCATGGAGGGAAACAGGGACAGGGAGTGACAGTCCATCTGGCGGCCAGGGCGGAGACGACAGTCCATCTGGCGGCCAGGGCGGAGACGACAGTCCAT
>NC_138733.1:43490655-43682236 GCF_965113295.1 Leuciscus leuciscus
GTACAGTCCAGCTGAAGTGAATTATTACTATCATTCTTTTTATATATACCAGAATTCCATTATAGTCTTTGTTTTTCATTATAATCCTGGATATGTGGTGATGTACATTTCATTATAAGTAAACCAATACATCCTTAAATTTACATTTGAGTTTTTCAAAAACATCTTTGAAAATACTTTCAATAGTGTATTACATTGTTTTCTTAGTTTTATTAATTTGCATTTAATTTGTACTGTTAATTAGTCATCTGAAACGTATAGGTAATTCCTATTTTTTACAGTGTTTAATATCCCATATACTCTCTTTCTGGCAGCCAAGAACAAGTTGTCCCTCTCTGAGCAAAGTGAACTACTTGGCCATCTGCGTGAGATAGCTAGTGCCCCAAGTGAATCTTCATGTGATAGGGAGGTTGACAGACTGAAGGAGAGCAATGTTTACAAGAAGTCATTTGAAGTCAGACATTATGTTGATACAAGGTGGCTATGTATTCGGGAGGTGAGGTACTGCACTGGACATGTTCCGTGTTCAATTGTTGTACAGTACATTTAGATTGGTATAAAAGGGACAGGCCAGCATTTAGTTTTCTCTAAAATTATTACGCCGTCAACACCAGATAGACACAACAAAAGCAAGTCATCTTCATCACTGATTCAGTCTACACTTGATTATGGTAGTTCTGCTGAGTCTAGGAAATAGATGCCTCAATCTATTTTTCCCACTGTCTGGACTGTTTAGGATATTCGCTTTTATGCATCCAGTATAGACTGGGTGTAATGTTCCGTTCTTTCTGCTTCGACTACCTTTATCAAAGTAATATGTTCTTTTCTTTTTCAGCGGTGGTGTAGGGCCTTTGTGCCACAAGGATTCTCTGTGGCAGTGACCACCAACAATGGAGTTGAGGCTCTCAATAAATCATTGAAGAGCTTCTACCTCAAATTTTCTGGAACAGGAAGTCTTACATCTCTGCTTGAAACTATGATATGTGATTTCATCCCTGAACAGTTGCTATCCTACAGGAGACTCAACTTCATCTACAGTAGTGAATGCAAAGCATACAATCCAGATGTGCCAATGTTCCTGAGAGACAGACCCAGGAGTTTTGTCAAACATTGCTTAAATAGCATCCAAGCAGCTTCCATCTATACAAAAGAGCATGTCGAGGTACTTGGAAAGGAATCTTTCAAGGTGAAGAGTGAGACCACCTCTGCATGGTACAGAGTAGACCTTGGAGACTCGGAACGGTACCCATCTTGTGAATGTGTCCTCTTCAAAACAACGTTCTTACCATGCAAGCATTTCTTCGCTGTTTTTAGCCACTCTGACAAAACATGGGGAGACCTTAGCCCAGTCTATTGTCAAAGCCCATATATAACTCTGGATTTCAGTGTTGCTCTAACAAATCCACCAATCACTGAGAACAGCACTCAAGAAGACTTCTTTAGTGACTTTTGTGTTAGTCCTTTTCCTTACCAAAGTAAACAGACACACAACAGTGAGCCACAGTCAACTGGTGTAGGAGCAGATCAGCAGCGCTTGTGCGAAGAGCTCAAACAGTTACATGATGTGTCATATATGTGCACTGACAAGGAGGCAATTCAGAATGCATCTTGTGTTGTTCATGAGCTTTGTAAAACACTCAAAGACAGTTTACCTAAGGATCATGGCCTGGTTCTCCAGCAGCGAGAAACTGTCAAGCAAAACCTTCGGGCTTTACCAAGTCGCTGTAAGAAGGCCAAACAAAAAACTGTCAGAAAACGCAAAATGAGAGCGATGGCAGTTGCTAATGAAGGTTTGTTATATTACAATTAAATGTTGTATATAAAATCTAATAAAAATGTTTTGATCCTGTAGCATTACTGTGCAATTTATTTTTGTAAATTATGTACTATTTTATTTCCTGTTTTGTTGACCTGTCAACTTGGTGTATAGTACATATGACTTGTCTTGGCATTTGCCAACCTTTTTAAAGTTCATTGTTGAAAATATCTCTATGCTTTTTATTCCTTTTTCATATTCTGTTTATTTCCTTATCAGGTGATGGCCATTTCCATAACAAATCTAAGACGACAGAGATGGACAAAGACCCGCTCCAGGCAATATACAGTTACTATATACTATTAATGAATCTGCTATTAATGGTTGAAATGTAAGTTGTTTGTGATTTTTCTCCTCAGTCATGTGGTGTGGAGGTCTCTGTGGAAGAAACCAGGAAAGCTTCCACACTGATACACTCTGACAATCTTGTGAACCATGGTGAAAACTTACCTAGGTTAACACAGGTGAGAATATGATTGTGAAATAAAATGTTCTGTCAATAACATCTGTCCACTGAGTAAATTCTTTGAGCTATGTACGTTGCATTTTTTTAGGACATGGCATCAGAGGTGAGACATATTCTGAAACAAGATGACCCAAACATGGTGATAAGCACAGCTTTCAAACTATGCATCAGACAGAGCGACCTGGCAACCCTGGAGGAGGGTTCCTGGCTCAATGACATGGTAAGAGTGTAAGTGAACATACAGTAAGATTAAATCTGACCTTATTTATCCAGTACACTTTCTTTCTCAAAAAAGTAAATATTTATGTTCATAATGAATCAAATGGAACTACTTGCTTGATGACTGCGCAAATTTCGCTTACTTTTTAACCCCTCCCCTCTGACCAACTACCATCTCAGTTAGGTACATCACTTTTGATGAATAGATTAAATTACTTCTGTCTCATTCACAGTCTTGTAATTGGGTACATTCACATTGACCTCATCCAGCATAATTATTTTAGTTAACTTGTCATGCTTTTTATCGTTCAATAAATATAAATGTATTTTTTGGGATGAATGGTACTAATAATATTGTAGCTAATAATCTTTGTTGTATATCTATCACTGTTTTGCTTGTTTGCATTAAAATCCCACAGACATCAACACAACAATCTCTGATTTCTTTAAATATTGGCATTGGTCTGATTAATCTGAGCATTTTAAAAAGCTCTAATGTTGGCCGTCAGGGATATGTGTATTATGATTATTTTTACTCTTATGTTTTCAAGGTTATCAACTTCTATTTGTCTCTGATAATGAAGAGGAGCAATGAACAGCAGGAAGGCATTAAAGTGTATGTTTGAGCACATTTTTCTACCCAAAGCTTCTGAGTAGTGACGGACATTTTGCAGGCCATGCAGCAGTGAAGAAATGGACAAAAACAGTGGATCTCTTCCTCTGTGATCTTGTTCTTGTTCCTTTGCACCTTGGCTTGCACTGGGCTTTGGCTGTAAGTCATTTCTGAATAGCAATGCCTTTGTAACACATTGTTTTTCCATATCTATACACTATTAAAAGTATAAGAATGGTGTATATACTTTTTCACTATTTAAAAAAAAAACTCCATTTGCTTATCACCAGGTAATTGATTTCAAATCCCAGACCATCCAGTGCTATGACTCCATGGGTCAGAGACATGATGACATCTGTCACATATTGTTGTAAGTTATGTCCAATTGCAAACCTCAAACTGCTTTCAAGGCTTGTATACATGTCTGATGTGTGATTAATTGACAGGAAATACCTCATGGAGGAAAACAAAATCAAAAAAGCCTGCTGCTTTGAGGCTTCCAGATGGACCATCGGCCGAATGAGAACCAACGTATGCATACCCTCATATAAGAAGTTATACAAAATTTCTTTAAACTGTGTCCTTTTATTAACCGTTATACTTGTTTCTAGGCAATTCCCAAACAGACAAATGGAAATGACTGTGGTGTGTTTATCTGCAAATATGCAGACTTCCTTTCTCAAGGAAAGCCACTTACTTTCAGACAGGTACATGATCAAGCTACAATATTTATATTTCTCACAAACTTTATTTTTAACACTTGTTTGACTTTATCAATAACCATATAAATAACCATATCTATCCACTAACACACTAGTTTATACCTCACTCAAAACTTAGGACTAACATGGAACACCTTAGCAACTATATCACTCACTGATAAATCTTCAAAAGCTTTTAATTTGGGTCAAAATCCATGATCAAAGTTTGTCTGTACATGATCGTTCTCTTCATATAGTGTGACATTCCAGTCATACGGAAGGTGATGGTGTGGGAGATAGTACATCAGACGATCCTGTAAAGAATGTGTCCAGAGACATCCAAAAGTTGAAGTCCTGCCTGGTTCTGCTTGCTGTCAATATTTGATATTTTCTTTTTTAATAAAGTTGAGTATGAACAAATAGTTGTCAGTATGTTGTCTTTAGATGGCAGTAGAAAAGTTTGTAAAAGTAAATTAGTAAAAACCTAGGTTTAACTCTAGACTTTACACAAGTTCTAAGATAATGTCAAATAAAAAATTTATTCTAATAGAGAATTTCAAATTAAATCTGTATATTCTAGTCTAATATGTCTATTAGAATATACATTTTATTTGAAATTCTCTAAGAACTTGTGTAAAGTCTGCGAGCTAATTAAAGTGAAGGATGAATTTTGCATAAAAACATTCTTACACAAGCCCTGTAAACACACACACAGGTATCTGATGCACACGTTACTCAGTTAGGACAGGTATCTTGCATGAAGCCCCTGTTAACACACACACACACACACACACACACACAGGTATCTGATGCACATGTTACTCAGTTAGGACAGGTATCTTGCATGAAGCCCCTGTTAACACACACACACACACACACACACACACACACACACACACACACACACACACACACACACACACACACACAGGTATCTGATGCACACGTTACTCAGTTAGGACAGGTATCTTGCATGAAGCCCCTGTTAACACACACACACACACACACAGGTATCTGATGCACACGTTACTCAGTTAGGACCTCTCACGACTGTTTTAAAGACAGCTCATTATTTCCATTCACTCCACCCCCTCCCTTCTGGGCTCCTTCCAAAGCCACGCTCCCAAAACACATGAACGCGCGACTCCGACAGCTGAGCTGAAGACGCATTATTTACCTGAGACGAGCGGAGAGGAGCGCAGTGCATGCAGTGACATCATGTCAGAATCACATGTAATAAAAAAATTGAACTTTATCATTATGAATATAAACAAATAAGATGTATTTTAGTACTCACTATCAAGCTAGCATATTGATATTGGTAAAGTTTAAAATATATATTTTTTGATTCGCTAACGAGCTAGTTATATCTATAAGGCAAAGCTAAAAACAGGTTGCATGATACACGTTTTTCCATTACCATCAGTTACACTGTGATGAAGATGAATTTCGTGTAAGATTCATAACATATAGTGTTCTGCATGTAAGAGTTTCCATGATGAAAACATTGTTGACTCTTGATGAGGACTACACTCCAGAGACAAGTACCGCATCGTCAGCTCGAGGACAGGTCCGGGGTCGAGGGCGAAGCAGAGGAGGTCGTGCAAGAGGCCGTGCAACTAGGGTCCGAGGATATTGACACGCGTTTTATTTCTTTGTTTATCCAAAGACTTTTTGTTCATTACCTTTTCTAGTACTGTCTTCCTTTTTTGCCTTGTTTGCCTTCGCTAACTGCATATGCCGGTAATGTGAATTTTGATTGCTCTTTCTCTGCCATTGTTTTGCTATTCCTAGGTTCCGTGCCTCTTGAATTCCTCAAATCAAACGGGTGCGCGCAAGTGGGCAGATCCTGTGTGGCAAAAGGGTGGTTGCCATGGTTGCGAGAGAGTGACAGTCGCCTAAGCCAATCCTTTGTTTCGTCCCGAATGGAAATAATGAGCTGTGTTTAATGCAGATTAAACGGTCTAGAGTCACTCGATTTTTATACTCTTTTTTTTCAGAGTACTAACATTTTAATTATGTATTGATATATAGAGAAAGTTTAAACAAATTTGGAAAAAAGTTTTTTATAAAATTCCTACCTACCCTACCTTTAAAGGGATAGTTCACTTTAAAATGAAAATGCTGTTATCCTCACCCTCATGTTGTTTCAAACCTGTATGAGTTTCAAACCTGTAGGAATGCTATGGAAGTCAATGGGACAGAAACTGTCTGGTTACTGATATTCTTCTAAATATCTTCCTTTCTGTTCAGCAGAAGAAATAAATTCATACAGGTTTGAAACAACATGAGGGTGAGTATATGATGTCAGAATTTTCAATTTTAAAGTGAACTATCCCTTTAAGTGACTATGATAATGTCGCTTTGGTGAGTGAAATTTCAGATATTATTCTGTCATTTGGGAAACATGTCAAAGTCTCTGAAACGATTCAGTACAAGCTGAGTTTGAGTATGTCACGAAATAAAATAACGAAATTATAGTTTTTAAGTAAATTAAATTGTAAATTAAAAAGTGCTTACCACACCCTACGCCCTGGACAGCCTCTGACAATAGATATTATTTAAAATAAGGACATTTTTTCATTCTTATCGCAGGAAACTGACTGAGGCCATCAACATGCATCAGTCAAACCAGGAAACGGTGAGTCATGAACATGACCTTTTGTGTGTGTTTTGTAGACATTAGACAGTATGCTGCACTAAATGGCCACATTTTATAACCAGTTAATTGAAATGTAATCCTTCTTGATTACTATCTGTTAAGAAAATTGAGCAAATAAGTAGTCCTGGGTCAGACCAGATGTTGAGTGGGATAATTGGAAAGCCCTCCATTTGAGGCATTTGGTGGAAAAATCTTATCTTGCCATCCACTTTGCAGGTGGTCAGCATTGGACACTTATCGTCCTCCCTTTTTTAAGAGAGTTCCTTTGAGTACATTTTTTTGCTAGGATTTATTAAATATTGATATATGAAATACAGCCTAATTATAATGCATATCAAACATACACCAGCAGAATATATATATATATATATACATACATACAGGAAGAGTTCTTTTCCAAAACACTATATTTCCATTTTCAAAAATATTCCAAAATGATGTTTTTTTTTGTGTGTGTGCTTCTCAGTAAATATCAGTTAAAGCAAAGTTTTGTTGTCTGAATTGGGTAAGGACAAATCAGATAACATTAACCTAATTGCAATTGCTATTCTTACACAGCAGAACCTGGATTCCTCTGACCACGACTCTGACAGTGGCTCAGAAGACACACATGATGGTGGTGGGATTACTGTAAGTAATCTACTAATATCTACTACTACTACTAATCTACTGTTTTCTATGTTTGACTATTTCACTGAAAGCACTTCCTCTAAGACTTTATTCTCACACAGCAGAACCTGGATCAGGATTCCTCTGACAACAGATCTGAAAATGCACATGATGTTGATGACATTACAGTAAGTAATTTATCTCACATCTGATCTTCGTGTCTTCAAACTTTAACTATTTTGCTTGCCTAGCCTTTTTTTAAATTAACCTAAGCCTTATTTTTACCCTGTATACAACAATGCCACATCTTTAATATTTTTGTCAAGTTTTAATTTTGTGCAAAATTCCTAGTGTTTATGCTTGTCAAGGGCCTTACTTACTGTATTTTCCCATTACAGAGCCTGCACGCATACCCTGAATCCAATGAACTACCACCAAATTTGAGCCAAACAACAGAGTCATCAATCTTCAGTTTTGAGGACAGTGTTGATTTTGGTGTGTTTGACCCACTATGGCAGTCTTTTACTGACTCTGAATCCATTGGCAGTGGAGAAGAATTTCCCATGGAAGACAGCACTGACAAGTCAGTAAATGAAGAATCACATTTGGGAGTAGGCATTAATGAAAGGTTTCCTCCAGTAAATGATGAGCCACTTTACACAGGCTCACAACTAACCAAAGCTCAGAGTTTTTTACTTATCCTTTCATATGCTTTGAGACACTCACTTACTGGTGTGGCCCTGTCTGATCTTTTAGATTTGATTAATATCCACTGTCCAGAAAATGTTCTGACTTCAAAGCATCTGTTCTTAAAAGAGCTTAAACCAATACAAGGTCACCTAGAATGTCACATATACTGTCCCAACTGTGAATATTACATCGGCGACCAAGTCACTGAAGGGCAGTGTTCTGTATGTAACTCTACATGGGATAGAAACAGCTCACTGAAGAATGGAAATTTCTTCCTATACTTGCCCATCCAAACGCAACTGGAACATCTTCTTCAAAGAGAAGATATTGCATCTTGTCTTAAGTCAGGAAATGGCACATGTAATTCAGACGATTATGATGACATATGTTGTGGTAAAATGTATCATAATCTGAACAAAGATGGCGGCCCACTAGATAGTCCTCATGCATTCTCCTTAACATTAAATTGTGATGGAGTTCCAGTATTCAAATCATCCCAGTATGGAATTTGGCCATTACAAGGGATGGTAAATGAGCTTCCTTATCTTGTCCGTAAAGAGAATGTTTTACTTTTTGGCCTATGGTTTGGTACTAAAAAGCCAAATGTTAATACATTTTTAAAACCATTCACAAAAGAGTGTCAGTCATTGTCAACTGTTGGCTTCAAGTTACACAGCAACAACAATGTGAATCATTGTAGAGTGATAGCAGCTGTTATGATGTGTGATTCAGTTGCCAGGCCCATTCTGCAAAACATGACCCAATTTAATGGTCATTATGGGTGCAGCCTCTGCCTACATCCTGGTGAACAAGTTCCAAAGGGAAATGGAACTGTTAGGGTTTATCCATACAGAGAAGTTCCCAAAAGGGATCATGCTTCAACCCTAAATGATGCAAGGGAGGCTGTGTGTACCACACAATCTGTGAGGGGCATTAAAGGGCCCACATGTCTTGTCAACATCCCACACTTTGACCTCATATCTGGAATGCCTCCTGACCATATGCATAATGTACATCTTGGAGTTGTTCGGCAAATGACAAACATGTGGCTGGATAGTGAACACCATGAGGAGCCATACTATATTGGTAATCGTGTTCCTGAGCTCGACAAACAACTCTTGAGAATTAAACCACCTTGCAATATCACAAGAGTGCCCCGCTCTTTTCAGCAAAGGAAGTTTTGGAAAGCCAGTGAATGGCAGAACTGGTTACTTTTTTATAGCATCTTTGTGCTAAAGGGAATACTACCCCATGCATTTTACCAGCACTGGTTAATCCTTGTCACCTTCATGTTCTTGCTATGTAAGGATACTGTCACATCAGAGGGGTTAAAAAGATGTGAAAAACTAGTTGTTGAGTTTGTCAAACAGTTTGAAACACTGTATGGAAAGGAAAATGTGTCATTTAACGTACATTTGTGTCTTCATTTGCCGGACTCTGTGAGAAATTGGGGACCTTTGTGGGCACATTCAGGATATATTTTTGAGTCTTTTAATGGGGAGATACTGAAAATGTTTCATGGCACCCAGTGTGTTCCCTTACAAATAATGAAACAGTTCACATATAGACAAGTGTTGCCTCTTTTGAAAAACAATGCACTGAGAAATGCTGTGCCTAGATGTATACAGCTGTATAACAACTTGACTGGTGAAAAAAAGCTGAAACAGTTTGAAAGAGTAGCAGATCAAGTTGTGACCCTTGGTTTACACTATGTACGAAAACTTACTAATGAAGAGATACTGGCTATGAGAGAGAAACTTTCAGTCACCACGGATACAATTGTGAAAATATTCAGTAGAACTTTCGTCAAAGGAGAACTGTATTACTCAGAGCAGTTCACTAGAGTAATGAAAAGGAACAGCTTCACTGTTTTGTTGGATAATGGACACATAATCACTGTGTATTATTACATTGTGGTAGAGAGACTTGATGACAGAAAATGTTTTGCTGTTGGAAGACAGTATGACAAATCACACAGTTCAGTGCTACATTTAGAAAATGTAGTTGGCTTGAAAAGAGTGTTACAGGGCAGGAAAAAGGTTTTTGATGTGATGCAATTCAACAGGAAATGTATGTTAGTTGATCTGCCACATTATGCCAACCTTTATGCATGTATACCTCCACGTTGCAGTGTGGAGGACTAAAATGTCATGCTGATGATGAAATGTCATGTGGAGAAATAAAATGTTGAGGATGAAATGTCATGTGGGGGAATAAAAAGTGGACTCAAAAAAAAAAGTTGTAATTGTTGCTGTTAATGATAATTTAATTTATAATACTCTCATCTACATTTTACAATATATGAATCAATACATAGCCATATATGGTCCATCCATATGGCTATATAATGTAAAATATAATGAATGTCATGCAAAAATTTGATTTGGACTATTGTTAATCAACCTCTCTGTAAACCTATGCATGAGCTTGCTTAACTCATAAAAAAATACTGTTTCAATAAACATACATGCAATAATGTAATACAGTGTTGTTTGTATATCAATGTATTTTAATATATGAATCAATATATAGCAATAGGTTGTCCATCCATATATTGCTATATATTTTCAAATATATGAGGAAGTTTCTGATACATTGAAATATATTTTCTAATGTATTGCAATATAAATTCTAGTATATTGCAATATATTTTTGTTTCGTAAGGGTAGCTTACACTTTTACCCAAATTATCATACGCCTGTTTAACCGAAGCTAATTTGGGTGTTTCTCCATCCCCAATATCACTTCTCTGTGTTTTACGGCCCTGACGAGAACGTCGGTCTCCTCGGCTGTGAACCGCTGCTGGCGTGCGTCTAGCAAATCCGCCGTTATAATAGTAATCCGCCATGGAACAAGCGCGCCTGCTCTAAAAGGGAATGTGAGATGTCGCTCTGATTGGTTTATTTCACGTTACGCCCAAACCACACCCTGGTGAAAAAAAAATATGTTAAGTATACTTGAAGCCAGACTAATTATTAGTATACTTCAAGTGTGTTAATGATTAGTTAACTTTAAGTGTGCTATTTTGAAACAACTAATTTTGTACTAAGTATATTTTAGTTGTATTTAAATTGTAGTAAAGCATAACTTTAAGTGTATTTAGTGTACTTTTGTGGGCTAAATTGGAACAACTTCAAGTATATTTAGTATACTTTAAGTATATGCCTGTGTAGGGACTAGTTACATACTTGATTAGTGATAATAAAGTGTACTTTATCTGTGTTACAAGTACATTACAAAATCATTACGAGCAATATACAAGTCTATTATTTTTGAGTAAAAATGATATTCTCCGTAATACCTTTGGCTTAATCCAAATAGCACACTTTGTCTTCAATAACAAATGCACATTAATAAACAAATATTACTTAGCTATACTTTGTACAATATACTTTAAACATTACATCGTCACAATGCAGTATTTTAAAAATGTTACCAGAATACTGAAAACTGAATTTCTTGGGGGAATTTTTACACAATACTGAATGCACTTGTTTTCAAGGCCCTTAGTACAATAAATAATATAACTTTAATAACAGAGACACATGGTATTGACAACACAAACAGTGTTTATTTAAATCTCACACGGTTTTATTATTTTAAAACATAATAAAATGTACCAACCATGTTTTTAAATTAAAAGAACACTGAAGAAAAAAAAAAGAGAGAAAAAAAAACATTTTGGAACAGCGGCCACACACAAACTACACATTGTTATTTACTTTTTCTTGCTGAAATGCTCGTTGTTACACTTGCGTCTGATGGCCGCTCGCACATCAGACACACTTGTGTGTGGAAACTCTGCAAGAACAGCATCTGTTAAAGTGAACGAGGTAAGGTCAGAGGGCATGTTCATACAACTTTTTTTTCCCACTACTTCAGTCTGTTAAAATCCTGTATTAAACAAGTATTACTAAATAAAAAGTACACGAGGATTAGCAGTGAGGAATTTTATCAGTATGTCATGTCAATAATGCTTTCAGTATATACGGTAGTCACACATACTGTATGCAACAAAAGCGAGTACACACATGTAAGATCATTTTGATGAACCAATGTCGTTTTAAAATCCCAATAATACATTTTTCAGTCTAGCTTTTTTTATTTGATGAATGAACAAAAAATTGCAGTGTACCTCTTATTAAAAAAATGGCAATAACAGTTGTGTTTTTTATTATTGTTAAGGAAAAGTCAATTTCATTATGAATTTGACAGATTGCTGTAGTGCCTCAGTTCATGTGGCATGTGAACCAAATCATCTCTTCCTCTTTACTACTAGGTTCATTCTGAAACGCAACAGAAAATGAACTGTAACTTGTATGTGGGCGATTCCACAGTTTAGGCCTAACTGCAAGGACAACAGCCTGCAAAATCAATCTTCATGGAGAAAGCCATTGTCTTCAGGTTAACATCCTGAGAAAACCTGGGGTACAGCTGTGTGAAAGGCAGGATAAATCTGGCAATGGTAAACTAGTAAACTTTGATCAAAGTTGAGTTGATGTAAAATTTAACGTATGTAACATGGACAGAAAAACAGTGCAAGTTCAAGCAGAAAGTGTACTTAATCTAATTCAGTTTAATAAAATTCTGGTTGAATCCCAGTTCATGTTTTGCTTTTTTCCTAATTTGGTGTAGTTTTGAGTCATGTTTCACAAAACTTGTAATATGACTTCCATGCAGGCAGGGTGGCCATCTAATATTATCTGTTCTATAAACTTAAAGGTGCATTTTTGAGTCTGGTATGTTCATAAACTGAAAGCCAGCAAAATGACTAACAAATACCACTGGTACATTTTTCAAATTTATTTGCCAAATGTAGAAGACAAAGGAACACCTACAAGTGTGCAAAGTTATAACGTGTGTAACGTGAACGGAAAAAATGAGTAATTCTGCTGAATAGAGCACCAATAACTCTTTATGCAAAGTAACCCTGAATATTTGTTAACTAAAGGACAATTAATTTACTCCAGAAGTAAATGGAAGGCTGTTGAGGCAGATAAATGTCAGTTAAGCAGCGGTCAGGGTGAACCTGATATCTGCCTGGTGACAATCATGGCAGTCGGTATAACCTCAACTTGAGGAGACCTGCCATCATTTCTGAAAAAAGTAAATAAAATAAAGAAAGGCCATATATATACATATGTAAGAATATATGAATGATGACTGTTATGCTGCATGAATGGTGGCCTACAAAGTATTTGGAAAAGTTTTTTGATTTCATATTAGGCCTGACGGTGTGTTCCTTTTAAAATAATGAATATAGGCTACTTTAGACATTTATTAGGCATGGTGTGCTAAATATGATTAGGATAAACAATACACAAAACTATAGGCTCATTCTACAGAAACCTCATCTTTTGGTATGACAAGATGTCTTATTTATTTTTCTAACATTTAAACTTACACCACATTATTAGATTACCCTTTGACTTTATGAATATGCATAAATGACAGCTTAATGATTTTTTTTATATTTTTTGTGCATTTATTTAAAGACAGCATGTAGGCTACCATTTTTTGTCACTGGTGTTACCCTACTTATTTGGCAATATTAAAGGTTTTTATGAAATATTATTTATCTTTTTTTTTCAGCACATATAGTCGTAGTTACCGAAAAATGTTTCGTGTTCGCATTTATGAGGAAAAAACAATGTTACGGACTAGACCGCTCTGAAAGCGGCACTAAAAGCATGCTTTAAAACTTTCACAGAGACCTCAAACAGAAAGCACAAAGCCTTTCTTTAAAGTGAATTTCGTTTTGTATTAATAGTATCTTAATTTTAATCAGTGTTTCATCAACCAATTGCCTGGATTTAATAAATAATAAGTAAATATAGCCAGTGCTTTAAGTGGCCCGGCGCGTACCGGCCCACTTAAAGCACTGAATATAGCAGATGAATAAAGCCGACGCTTGAACTGGAGCGCGTCTCATAAATGAAACTGAAACTCAGCATGCCTCACAGAACTGAGAAATATATCTATTATCTACAGAAGAACGCTTGAAATCATACTTTTAAACAGAACAATTCAAAACAAAAGAAAATCTGCGTGTGTTCCTTAACATGCCCAGTTCACTGTTGTTTAAAAACCTATGCGATTGACGCCGACAGTTTATTCTAATGGCATAAGTGAGATTGTGTTAACGCACTATTAACGTGTTAACTTCGACAGGTATAAAACCACCATTCATGCATGCTTTCACGATGAACAACTCCGCTTTCGGTCCGAAACCACTAGCAATCATCCGACTTGCGCACTCTTTTATCCTTTCTCACCACAATGATCCTATTTAATGTTTACTTAACCAAAGTCTACCACGTTCGTATCATTTTAACGTTCGTAAACTTTTGGACAGAATCCACAAACTTACCCACATTCATTGAAATCCGTGAAATCCTGTTAACTCTTCCTCTCACGCAGAGCGACCGTGACCTAGACAATCTTATTTCTGACATGAGAACCGTTGAGACATTAGGAGATGGAAATTCAGCGTCAGAATAAAATGTACGAGCGTTATGTTTTTTTGACAGAAAATCTCGGCCCCTGTTTTATCCCGATTTATTAACAATTGGTCATGTAGCAACGCATATGAGAATTTAACCCACACAAGATGTTTTTATCGTTTTGCTACTGATATAATTAAATGGAAAAATTATTGATCTGCTTCCTTTAGAATCATAGTTTAACGTGCGGAACTGCTTGGACAGAAAGTGTAACGGACGTTAGTAAATGTTTCCATTGCATCGTGGTGGATTAAGGGAATTATACTTTCAGTGTTAGTACTAGTATTTTGTAGAAGACACACCAAAATAAATGTTATGCGCCAAAATTCAGGATTTTATTAAAGGAAATGAAAGAAATGACTTAGGAAAAATCCAGATGCACTGAATTCCCACCCTGACATCCGCAATTTCTGGGGACGGAAATCAAATAAAGTCTCATTACACGATAATGCCAAGACTTAGTGGGATAAAAGTAACTTTATTATTTCTTACATCTATCTAACACAAAATAGTGAACTAAAAATAAAAAAAATACAACAAATGGGTATTATTCAATCTATATTGTTCATTACACCCCTTGTAGACAGAAACTGTGGAATCGCCCATGTCTTAAAGCTTTAAGTCTCTATTTTTAAAATACGTAAATCATATCAAAACCAAATATTCTCTGTTTAAGTAATCCGTATGAAAGCAACGAGAGGTACAGTTTCTCAAACGCATGCTCATTATCTCTAATGTCACCAGACCCACATGCGCACAAGCGATTCACATGCTAATCGTCCACGTGAAGGAACGCAAAACCTGTAAACTCCCTCATCAGTTTAAAACAAAGCATGAAGAGAGAAGAGAAACTTCATCATTCCTCTGCTTTTCATCGAGTTTGGAAGACACGCTATGAGTTTACCTTGGATTTACCTCAGACGAAGAAGAATGCGGTTTGAAAATACGATTTTGAAGGTAAGAAATGTATTCTCACATATATTAGCTAGAGTGTTATTGGTGCATAAACTGTACATTGTACTAGTTGAACTGGTGCCAGACTGAACTTTATGAAATCGATGGAAACATTTTAAAATATGAACAATAGACAGGCAGGCAACCTTTCAATGATAAATAAATATACATGTATGATACAAGGATGTTTTTATGTTCGATAATAATTAAACAGCATGATATAAAATTAGGTTGATATGAGTGTTTACTCTAACATGATGAATTTTATAATGTTTAGACCAGTGTTTACTGTTAAATACTGTGTTTGTGGATATCTGCTCAAACGTAGATATGTATAATGTGGTAACAATAATGTTTAATAGTTTGGAGCGGTCGGTCGGTCGCTTCAGTAAATGTTCTCTGCACGCGCTGTGCGTTTCAAAAGCAAAACGCATCACACATTAGGCTTCATGGTTTTACTCCAATCTCATTTTGTAACATCATAACGAATGAAAACATTTGAAGTAACATGATAATCCATATATGTTTCTCTAGTGTAGTGTACTGAAGTGTTCCTTTTTATTGATTTATCGCTATAGGCTGCCTGTATTTATGTAAAATTAATATTATTATTATTATTTTATGCAGCCGTATAAGTATATGCCTACAAGGCACAGCAAACCGGGTTTTTTTCTTTTTTTAAATAGCAATTTTAATCAGAAAAATATAATTAGATCTAAAATAATTTTCTTCCCCAAATCTGGCAGGTTTCTCTTGATATCAGCATGTTCACATTTGTCTTTTGTTACTTTTTTTTTTTTCACAGGGACCAGATGGCACAGATGAGCCCTGCTGACTAAAACATTCACACAAAGTTTTGTGTTTTTAACCTGAAGCAAATACCTTGGAAATGATAACTAAGATGTGTGACTGTTCACGTCTCTCAGTTTTTTTGTATCTTAGGACTATGTTGTGTTGTAAATAAATCCATTCTGTTAGGGTGCTTTCACACTGGCAGTTTAGTTCGGAACGGGGCACGGTTCGCATGAAAAATCGCTAATGTGAACGCTGTCATGCGGCCCTGGGTGTGTACTGGGGTACCGAACCCGAGACTAACTGGAGGAGGTGGTCTGAGTTTGGTTGCTCCCGAACCGTGCCGCGGCTCGCGTGAATGTGAAAGCAACACGGACTCGGGTGCACACTTGTTCAGGAAGTAAAGTGACCTGCGCATGCGTTTTAGCTGATTATTAAGTATTTAGTTAAATAAAACACATGTAAGGGATGATAATGTTGATGATTTACCTTGGATACGAGTGAGAGTGAGCCTACAGTGTATTCGCACATATCGCGTAGAATCAGGGCACCAAAATAATGGAAATCCACTGTCTCCTCAAAAGAGTCAGTTTGCAAGCAGCAGAAGGCCACCTTATGTGCATACCTGCAAACTCAGAAGGTCTGAAAAAGGTGACACATTTCTCCTCAATTCAGTACTTGCGCACTGTATAGGTATGGCTGCACGCTTCGGGTCGGGTCGGGTCGGTTGCGCACAAAAAGATGAGAAATGAGACATGCAGCGCATGCCAACTCGTGTCCCGCTGGGTAAGTTACATCAGCACGTTACAGTATCTACCACAAACGCAGGACATCAGTTCTGAATGGATCGCTTCCCAAATGACTCGCGTGATGTACTGAGTGGGCAGGAAGATTTTCACATAGTTTTGAAGCAAAATGTGTAGACTACATGATAATAACGTGACCAATAAGTCAGTATGGGTTTTATGGCCTTATTTTAGTGACTTTTTCAAAAACTATGCATAAACGTAATTTTCTCAAAACTACAAACTTTTACATACATGCTGCTGATATATTATTGTAGCAGAGTTTGTGGTGAATACAGTGTAATCAGACTTTATCCATGGAAATATTAAAAGTAACAGAAATAAGCACAAATGTCAGAGCATGTCAGAACACCTCCAGGGCCCAGAAAACACCTCAGACCCCAGTGGGTTAACTCAAGAAAATTACAAACCTGTTATGGCCTGCACTTTGGCAACATCAAGCTGACTTTTTTGGGAGTCCACTTTCCCAGATTTCCCTGTCAGGGTGGACTCTGCAAGGATTTCCTTAGTGAAAACCAGAACAGCCAGCTCCTGGGCAAAAATGGTCATACGAGATCTGTTCAGCCGTTGAAAGGCCCTCTTTGGGACTATCACTGCAGTTCCAGCCAAGGGGTGCTGTATAGAGAGATGTGTAGGGAGAGAGAAAGAGAGTCCACTGACAAATTAATACATAGTTGGGACATCCATCTCTGAGGAATGAATATTATTCCAATGTGAAAATATGCTTAAATCAAGCTTGGTTTTGAAATGTTTTTGTCATGTTTTTTTTAACCTTGCCAGTTTAAACTTTCAGTCAACTATAAGCCATTCAAATTCAATTAAATGGGAAAGGGACTCGGTAGGGAATTCGGTACTTGTTTGCTGTTCCGACAGATAAATCACTTTAAGATTGATCCATTTTACCATAAAGTTACATGGTGGAAATTCAACATTCTAAACACCCATGAATTCATGATGGCTGTTAAGTGATAGACACATTAGCCCTTAATTGTAACATACCATATCAATTTCATTGACCACTGTATTAGATGACATTGCCGATGAGGGGGTTCCGTCAGGTGAGCAAATCAATGACCGGACACACTGCACACACTCCTTCATTAATTTAACCATTTCCGGGAGCTCTACGTGAAAATAAGGGGGAAAGTTAAGTTAGTGTTGTTTGACTAGAAAGGACTCTGCATCTGTAGTACATGACAGATGGATGAAATGTAAAAGCTAGCCAGTATTACAGGGATAATGTTACTAAAGTTAAGCAAAGGGAAATCATGCCCATTGTGGGACTTTGCAATGTAATGTCAACCCCTCCAATGCCAACCTGAATACCTACCACGAAGGGATGCCATGATTTCTTCATCCATTTGGGGCAGCGTTTTCTGTCCAGTGTTAGCATCCTTTATCTGCTTACAAACAAGCACACTGAAACTTTTGATTACAGTAACATTATACCACATTTACATGTTTGTTACAATACAAATAATAATAATAATCATCATGGGAAAGTAACAGAAAAGTAACAATTAATGATGTTCTAATTTTAATTCTGCATTGAAACAGCGGCAGGCCTTAACGCTAAGGACTTTAGCTACTGCATTTAACTTAAAATACTCTGTCATTTTTTATCATACAGATCAGAGTAATGTAAAGGGTCTACTTTTATTTTCTGTAAACTCACAATAACAACAAATTGTTGAGCTTTTGTAAAAAAAAAAGAAAGAAAAGAAAACAATCAGGATGCGTTTTCTGCCGTCCCGTTCTCAGTGAGCTGAAACTCAGCGTACACTTGCCTTACAGACATGAGAAATAGATATATAGAAAGCTTGAAATGTCTACTTTTAAATGAAGCAATTCAAATGGAAAATAAATATTCTCAGATTATGTAATTCGTAGGGCTGGACCCGTATATTCGGATATTCAAATATTTGTTCGGTGGGTTGGTATTCGATTTTAAAATTGAACATTCAAATATTTGTTTTTTATTTTTATTTTTTTGCACACCTGGCATCCCCCTCGAAACGGTTCTCATTCGTACTTGAATATGTTTTACACTATAAAATCTGGCAAAATACAATACAATTTTTTTAAATTATCTTATATAGCCTAGCCATTTTTAATAGGCTGGACAGTTGAAGGAACCCAACCTCGTTATACTTAATAAATATATTTGCTTCTTCTTAGCCTACTAAAGTGTTCCTCAAACTGGAGTATTCTCTGGCTAGAGCAGAACAGCAGAGTTTGTATGGACAGAAGTGCATGCCTGAGCTTGTATTTTGTGTTAAGCTATTAGAGGGTTAGAATAATAGAAACAAAATGTATTAGCCTTTTTTTACCCGTTATTATCAATCTAAAATGAACCTACTGCGAAATATAGGAGCTTTTGAGATTTTACGTCATGTCATTTAATCTGTTTGTGATGCTGATTATGCTACCATGTTCTTTATTTATTACAGTTCGTTCATTTATTTTTCGTTTTTCCTCAATTTTTCCTCAACTACTGGCGGTGGCGCGGTGGTTGTTTTGAAAAATTATTTTTTATAATAATAATAGGCTAAACAAGGCTCAAACATCCATTTTGTAACAGACATACTGTTTATTTGAGCAATTTTGTCAAAGAAACAACACACTAAAGCCTGTAAAGCATTGAAATACATATTAGGGATGGGAATTTCAAGCGATTTTCGAATAATAATCAAATAATAACCAGCGATCTTCGAATATTATTTTTGCTTGAAATTCACACAGTGCAACTAACTAATTGAGGTTTTCTTGAAACTTAATGTTTAAATTGGCAAATCTAAAAAATACACATAAATGATTAAATGTGTGCTATTATTAGGTCCATATTTAAATGTTTGTTTGGAAAGTGCGCTTACTGAATTTGGACCTAATAATAGCACACATTTAATAATTTATGTGTATTTTTTAGTGCAGCCAAAAACAGAAAACATTAACAATAAATTATTAAAATGTTTAGACAGTCTCCTTCTGTTTTTTCATGACACATTCATAATCATTACATTTGCTGGTACACTGTAGCAAGCTTTATGCGTGCGTTTGAGCTCTGATTATGCTATGTAATAGGCTATATAGACAATTAAAGGCTTGTTATTAAGATTTATGGATTATTAATATTAACGCGCAATATTAGTGGACTAATTGCTTAAATGAACGACTACTAATTGACTGCAAAAGTCTTTAGTCGAGGGCAGCCCTACAAGGAAACCAAACCCCATCAGGTGACAGAAATGGAGAAATAACCTTTGGAGAAAGTCAACTTGCCTTTGTTTGAGTTGAGGGTAAACCACACTCTTCATCCGAGTCATTGGCCTGAAACTTTGAAAAAACGAAAAGAGATCAGTGAAAATCTGGGGTAAAATCTTTGCGTGACCGGGGAGCTGCCGCTCAACCTGTCACTCAACCCGTCACCGCTAGAGGCAGCTGTCACTCGACCAGCCACCGTTTTATGCGCCTGCCACTCGACCAGCCACCGTTATATGCGCCTGCCACTCGACCAGTCACGGATATGTGCGCCTGCCACTCGACCAGCCACCGTTATATGCGCCTGCCACTCGACCAGTCACGGATATGTGCGCCTGCCACTCGACCAGCCACCGTTATATGCGACTGCCACTCGACCAGTCACGGATATGTGCGCCTGCCACTTGACCAGTCACCGTAATATGCGCCTGGCACTCGACCAGTCACCGTTATATAAACCTGCCACTCGACCATTCACCGTTATATGCGCCTGCCACTCGACCAGTCACGGATATGTGCGCCTGCCACTCGACCAGTCACCGTAATATGCGCCTGGCACTCAACCAGTCACCGTTATATAAGCCTGCCACTCGACCAGCCACCGTTATATGCGCCTGCCACTCGACCAGTCACGGATATGTGCGCCTGCCACTTGACCAGTCACCGTAATATGCGCCTGGCACTCGACCAGTCACCGTTATATAAGCCTGTCACTCGACCAGCCACCGTTTTATGCGCCTGCCACTCGACCAGCCACCGTTATATGCGCCTGCCACTCGACCAGTCACGGATATGTGCGCCTGCCACTTGACCAGTCACCGTAATATGCGCCTGGCACTCGACCAGTCACCGTTATATAAGCCTGCCACTCGACCATTCACCGTTATATGTGCCTGCCACTCGACCAGTCACCGTTATACGCGCCTGCCACTCGACCAGTCACGGATATGTGCGCCTGCCACTTGACCAGTCACCGTAATATGCGCCTGGCACTCGACCAGTCACCGTTATATAAGCCTGTCACTCGACCAGCCACCGTTTTATGCGCCTGCCACTCGACCAGTCACCGTTATATGCGCCTGCCACTCGACCAGTCACGGATATGTGCGCCTGCCACTTGACCAGTCACCGTAATATGCGCCTGGCACTCGACCAGTCACCGTTATATAAGCCTCCCACTCGACCATTCACCGTTATATGTGCCTGCCACTCGACCAGTCACGGATATGTGCGCCTGCCACTCGACCAGCCACCGTTATATGCGACTGCCACTCGACCAGTCACGGATATGTGCGCCTGCCACTTGACCAGTCACCGTAATATGCGCCTGGCACTCGACCAGTCACCGTTATATAAACCTGCCACTCGACCATTCACCGTTATATGCGCCTGCCACTCGACCAGTCACGGATATGTGCGCCTGCCACTCGACCAGTCACCGTAATATGCGCCTGGCACTCAACCAGTCACCGTTATATAAGCCTGCCACTCGACCAGCCACCGTTATATGCGCCTGCCACTCGACCAGTCACGGATATGTGCGCCTGCCACTTGACCAGTCACCGTAATATGCGCCTGGCACTCGACCAGTCACCGTTATATAAGCCTGTCACTCGACCAGCCACCGTTTTATGCGCCTGCCACTCGACCAGCCACCGTTATATGCGCCTGCCACTTGACCAGTCACCGTAATATGCGCCTGGCACTCGACCAGTCACCGTTATATAAGCCTGTCACTCGACCAGCCACCGTTTTATGCGCCTGCCACTCGACCATTCACCGTTATATGTGCCTGCCACTTGACCAGTCACCGTTATATGCGCCTGCCACTTGACCAGTCACGGATATCTCTCTCTGTTTAAAGTTGCCAGACACTTAACTTGATGCACGTAAAATGCACAGTAAAATACTGCTCTTGTTTGCCATCTTATCTTACGTTTTATTCGCTCTTTTTGTTTATAATGGAGCGCGTGTCGGCTCCACCGAAGCGTCGTGCCTGCCACAAGATCTCTCACTGTTAACATGATGTACCAGACACTTGATGGACATGTGCAAACAGACAGTGCAATTCTGTTATTGTTTATCTATTTGTCATCTCATCTTATATTTTATTCCCTCTCTTTGTACATAATGGAGCGCGCGTGTTGGGTCCTATAAGCGCCTGCCTCAAGATCTCTCACGAATGTAGTAAATGCGGGATGCATGTCTAAATGTCTATTTGATCATATGCATCAGTCGGAGTGTCTGGTAGATGAAAACAGTGAGAGATCTCGTGGCAGGTGCGACGCTTAGGTGCTGAGACACGCTCCATTATGGTCAAACGAGCGAATAAAAAATAAGATAAAATAGCACATAGGAAAATAAGTAAATAGTTGCACTTTTTGTTTGGAGTGTCTAGATGTAAACAGAGAGATCTTGAGGCAGGCGCAAGGCTTATGTCACGGATATGTGCGCCTGCCACTTGACCAGTCACCGTAATATGCGCCTGGCACTCGACCAGTCACCGTTATATAAACCTGCCACTCGACCATTCACCGTTATATGCGCCTGCCACTCGACCAGTCACGGATATGTGCGCCTGCCACTCGACCAGTCACCGTAATATGCGCCTGGCACTCAACCAGTCACCGTTATATAAGCCTGCCACTCGACCAGCCACCGTTATATGCGCCTGCCACTCGACCAGTCACGGATATGTGCGCCTGCCACTTGACCAGTCACCGTAATATGCGCCTGGCACTCGACCAGTCACGGATATGTGCGCCTGCCACTTGACCAGTCACCGTAATATGCGCCTGGCACTCGACCAGTCACGGATATGTGCGCCTGCCACTTGACCAGTCACCGTTATATGCGCCTGCCACTCGACCAGTCACGGATATGTGCGCCTGCCACTTGACCAGTCACCGTAATATATGTCGGTTATGTCACGAGACTCGCGCTCCGGATTAAAACAGCAGGGGGCAAATAAGTTAGATAAATAAGAGAAGCGAAATGTCTGGTAGCGAAGCGCGTTTATTAAATGGTGAATAATGACATATTGTGCGTTCTGTTCTGGCTCCTACTAGTGTTGTCACGATACTAGAATTTCTAACTTCGATACGATACCTTGAAAAATATCGATATTCGATACCATTTTCGATACCACGGAGAAAAAACCTGCCACAATATTAAGTTTTTTTTTATTATTTAAAGCTAAATATAACAAGTCTAGAACATGACAATGAGGGATATTTTACATGAACAAAAATGTCCTGAAGTAGTGCACTTGTTCAAAAGCATTAATGCTGGTTAATACATTAACGTTATTTGATGAACAGATTTAAACACAAACGTGTGTGCATTATACGCGAAAACAATACTATTAGTGCTTTTAACAATACAGATTGTGTCAAAGCACTTAACAGTATCAAATTGGAGGATATAGTGTCAGTAATGTATAATAATAAGATAAAACATTAAATTTTCAGTTAAAGGCATTTCATTATTGAATTCAAAGATGTCATTCAATAGCTCAGTTTAGTTTAATTAGTATCTGTGTAATCAAATTGATGAAAAGATATGAAGGCAAATTGCAGAATTAAATACAAATTTTTGAATAAAGTTAAATAAGCAAAAGTTAATTTACATTTGACCACAGTTAAAATATTTAACGTTACTTGTCTAAGATTTCTCAGTCAGATTATATTAACTTTAAGAATTACGGTGAAAAAACGAGACAACACACACTCATATCAACAACAATACTAGGTCATCTTGGTTAATGTTTCAGAAATGTTAAAATGAGAAGAGTTACCAACCTCTCGAAATTATTTATATAGATCCCGGTGTCGGTCTTTCAGGTGCTTTGCTATATTAGGCCCTGATCACACTAACGCGTTTTTCAGGTTCGAAAACGCGAGGCACACAGCACTCATCACACAGAACGAGCAGTGCGCTGCATTTGTTATGTTGCTCGGCAACCACTGAAACAGCTGTCCTGTCAGTCAAGTAAACGTCAAATCAGCCTTTTATTAACTTTATTTACTTTCTGTTAACATTGTGGTAGTTACGGTTCGTGAAGTCGTTAAGCTCCTGGTAACCCGCGAGAGCACCATAAGTTTATCCTCCATCATCGCACTCTCCGGGCGTTCAAGCAACTAGCTTTCATCATTAAAACGGAAGACCCGCGAGGCGCATAAACAGCGCGCAGAACGCTCGCTGGAAACCAATTGAAAATAGGCGCCTCTCACTGCAAAAAACAAGTCAAGTGTGATCGGCCCCATTTACTACACTTTTGCTATTTAACCAGAGCGAGTGAGACGAGTGCGCGTGTGGTGTT
Source organism: Leuciscus leuciscus (assembly GCF_965113295.1). NCBI lineage: Eukaryota > Metazoa > Chordata > Actinopteri > Cypriniformes > Leuciscidae > Leuciscus > Leuciscus leuciscus. Next base: position 43,515,066 of record NC_138733.1, read on the forward strand.
TATCAACGCGCCTTTGGAGAGAAGTGAAAGTGACAGCTCGGCTAGTATCGATACTTCAGGAAATTAGTATTGGTACCGTTCAGATATTTCAGTATCGATATTTATCGAAATATCGATATTTTTGACAACACTAGCTCCTACTGACTGGGGATACGATTTTGTTAAAAAACACCTTACATATTGTGTAAGAACGCAAGGCAGGCGCCTAAAACGATGTCTGGTCTAGTGGCAGGCTCACATATCCGTGACTGGTCGAGTGGCAGGCGCATAAAACGGTGGCTGGTCCAGTGACAGCTGCCTCTAGCGGTGACGGGTTGAGTGACAGGTCCCCCTGTCACGCAAAGATTTTACCCCCTCTCGAAAATCAATAGAGAAAGAATTTTAAAGAAAAAAACAAAGGACTTACCATTTCAGGACTCCCTATGTTTGTAGCATCATCAGAACTGGTGTGATGATCTGGACAGAGATGGCTCGCTATGTTTGTGGCCTCATCAGATCTAGTATGATGATCAGAAGTGAATGCCAGGGGTCTGGCAGCCTTCTTAATCGTTGCTTGCTTTACATGGACAAAAATGTTAATAAGTGGTGGGTGAGGAGAGACTCCTGATATGATTGTAAAGCTTTGGGTGTAGAATAGTACATATTAAAGTGATATGCTATAGAGCTGGTAAGTCTCTTCCGCTAACCCCACTGGACCTCTAGGTTGAAAAATCGTCAATGCAAGTGAATGAGAGAAAATAATCATTTTCTGGTCCCGTTTGAATTTTGCCATGAATGTGAACATATGTTGTCTGTGAATTTTTTATATAATTTCTCGTGTAAAGAATGCTACAATTTAGAATTTTGATACGGTTAGACTTTGTGTGAGAGCACTTTGTGGTCTACAACTCTTCTCTGCTTTCGACATGTTTGACGCGTTTCTACGCGTTTGATCTGAAGAAAGAACAGCCTATTTTGTTTGAATGGTGACATTTGGGTACAAAACACACAGGCTTCTCGATCTGTCTCCATAGATTATCGCACCGTGATTTGTGGAGGTAAAATGTGTTATGGGGTGACGTCGTCACATATGCGACATGTAGTCTTTCTCGTTATGTCTTTTCCACAACTGTTAGCCAAAGAATCATACAGTATACTGTCAAACTCGTTACATTAAAAATTATATAAAAAATTCACAGACAACATATGTTCACATTCATGGCACAATTCAAACGGGACCAGAAAATTATTATTTTCTCTCATTCACTTGCATTGACGATTTTTCAACCTAGAGGTCCACTTGGGGTTTTACGGATGGGCGGGACTTACCAGCTCTATAGAAATGCTTCATTGTTTCTAAGTAAATGTCGCCTAGTTCTGTTTATAAAGCATAAAAAATGCTCCGCGGACCTCGCACCATCTTCTCACCCGCCCTCTGGGAAGAGAGCCAGCATTGAGGCGGAGCTTATGCGTCTGCTCGAGCAGGCCGTCGAGAGCCTCGGCCTTGAGTGGTCGACGCCCCAGCAGCCTGCACTCAACCGCCTGGACGGCTGTTTTCTGCAAATGGACTGTACTTCGCAGCCTTCAAGACCAGCCCCCTTCCTTCCTGAGCTTCATGAAGAGGTCGCTAAGTCTTGGAGCGCTCCCTTTTCAGCCAGAGTGCGTGCTCCCGTGTCCGCAGCATTCTCCGTAGTCGACGGTGCTAAGGACAAAGGGTACCACTCTCTTCCTCCCGTCGAGGAAGCGGTAGCCGCCCAACTTTGCCCGCCCTCTGCTGGACGGCGTGCTAAGACGGCGCTGCCATCAAAATCCTGCCGCACTACCTCAGCTTTGCACGGTCGCGCTTACACCGCCACCGGGCAGGCTGTTTTGGCGCTTCACTCAATGGCCATACTCCAGGTCTTCCAGGCCAACCTTCTCCGCAAAATGGACGAGGAAGGACCGGAAGCTGTGAGCCTACCGGATTTAAGGAGCGCGACGGATCTCGCCCTTCGCGCCACTAAATCCGCCGCGCAGGCCATGGGGCGGAACATGGCTTCTCTCACCGTTGCTGAGAGACACCTCTGGTTAACACTCTCGGAGATGTCGGACTCGGAGCGCTCTGCGTTTCTCGACGCCCCTGTCTCCCCCACTGGTCTCTTCGCATCGTCTGTCAAGGACTTCGCAGACAGATTCACCGAGATTCAGAAGACATCGTAGGCCATGAAACATTTCCTGCCCAAGCACTCAAGCTCCGCACCGACAGACCAGGGATCAGAGACCGCGCTCTCGCTCCGCCGGCCGCCGCGTGGGCCACGGCCGAAGATTGAGGTAAAGCCCGAGGCCTCTAAGTCTTCCTAGCCAGTCTACGGAAGCGACGGTGTTCAAGTCCCGCTGCGGCCGGACTTCCACCGAAAATTTTCGCTCACTCAGTTCCAGTAATTGCGACTGTTCCAGCGTATTCTGCAGTAAACAAGTCGGCAGCACAGCCCGCTTGCCTGCACACAAACGCCGTTTTTACGGCGACCCAGATAAATCCCAAAAAGAGTGTATTTTCTGGTATTCCGGCCACGGCCGATGGTGTTATGAGTGTAGTAAAAATGCCCACTGCCCAGTGCCCATTCCTACACACAGACACGGCCCGCCACACACGGCCCGCACAAATAAAATCAACTCATGTCGGTTGTGCACCAAATGTAGTGATTGTGCCCATGTCCCAGTGCCCGCAAACACTACATGCTACATGTCTCACGGTTTCTGTAAAAACGAAACCAACACACATACAGTCTGCACAAACAGACGGTGTTCTCAGCGTTATGGATGGGCCCGTTGTCCCGCGCCCTCATTCGCTCACAGACATATTAAACCCCACGGGGCTCACCACGCTCGCTCTCTCTCAGCACACCGCTGCAGGAGAACTGAGCGCGGGCAGGCTGCCCGCAGTGATCAGCGCGCACCCAGTCTCACACGCTGCAAACGCGGCGCTCATGTTACAGCACACCGCAAAAATCCTCTCGCAAATTTGCCAAGGGGACTGGTTCATGTCGATAGATCTGAAAGACGCTTATTTTCAAATACAAATAGCGTCACGTCACAGGCGATTTTTGAGATTCGCCTTCGAGGGCCAGGCATATCAGTACACAGTCCTGCCATTTGGCCTATCCCTGGCACCTCGCGTATTCACAATGTGCATGGATGCAGCGCTCGCACCCCTCAGGCTCCGAGGCATACGAGTGCTGAATTATTTGGACGATTGGCTGGTTCTAGCTCGATCACAGTCGGAGCTCATAGAACACAGGACCATATTACTCGATCACCTCGAGAATTTAGGTCTCACAGTCAATTGGGTGAAGAGTTCGCTGTCTCCCAGTCAGAAAATATCTTTTCTGGGCACAGATCTGGACTCGCTGTCTATGACAGCACAGCTGTCGCCGCAGCGCAGACTAAGTATTCAGCGCATGACAGAGATTTTTCGCCACTGCGCTTTAGTCCCGCTCAAAAAGTTTCAAAGGATGCTGGGTCTCATGGCTTCAGCATCCTCGGTGCTTCAGCTGGGTCTGCTTCGCATGCGCCCGCTGCAGTATTGGTTGAAAGCGCGCGCGCCGCGCAGAGCTTGGACCTCCGGTCTCGCGCGCCTCAAGGTCGATCAGAAATGCGTCGCAGCTCTGAAACCTTGGACAGTGACCGACTGGTACCGGTCAGGTGTAAGCCTGGGGACTTCCTCGAGTGTGAAGGTGGTGTCTATGGACGTCTCAACCTCGGGATGGGGAGCGATGCTCGAGGGCAGACCGTTATTCGGCCAGTGGTCGGAACGGGAGAAGCTTCTGCATATAAACTGCCTGGAAATGATGGCAGTCGACAACGCGCTGAGGCGCTTTTGTCCCCAGATAAAAAGACGCCACGTCTTGGTCCGTTCGGACAACATGTCAGTGGTGGCTTATATAAATCACCAAGGAGGTGAACTAAAACATCCAGAATCCTTCACAGGCTGACGGAACGCCTCCTGGTCTGGGCTCAGCACAATCTGCGCTCGCTCAGGGCAGCGCATGTGCCCGGCCATCTGAATGTGGGACCAGACAGACTGTCCAGAAACAATCTGCCGACAGGAGAATGGTCTTTACATCCACAGACAGTCAAAATGCTATGGAGGACATTTGGCAGAGCGGAAATAGACCTATTTGCGTCTCAAGAGAACGCTCATTGTCAGGAATTCTTCTCCAAGAGCAGGGATGCGCTGGCTCACGTCTGGCCCCGCTGCCCGCTCTATGCGTTTCCCCCTGTCATGCTCCTACCCCAGGTGTTAGAGCGAATCAGGGAGAGCGGATGCCCAGTGCTACTCGTCGCCCCATTTTGGACAAACCAAGTCTGGTTTCCAGTCCTGATGCAGCTGACGAGTACCGCCCCGTGGCCGATACCGGTGAGGAGGGATCTCCTCTCGCAGGCAAACGGCTCGATCTGGCATCCTCGCCCGGAGCTTTGGTCCCTACATGTGTGGGCCATCAACGGGTACCCGTTAACCTCCCAGCAGGAGTGTTAAACACGATCACACAGGCTAGAGCTCCATCTACGAGGCGGCTCTATTCCTCAAAATGGTCTGTGTTCACTAGCTGGTGTACAGCGAGTGGCACTTCACCCTCACACTGTGTGGTGCCGGAGGTTCTCTCCTTTTTACAAGAGCTTCTGGATAAGGGCAGAACCACATCCACGCTCAAAGTTTATGTGGCGGCCATAGCAGCGTTCGCTGAACCACCGCTTGGCCAGTCATTAGGAAGGAACGATCTGGTCATTTGCTTCCTTAGAGGAGCTAAGAGGCTGAACCCTCCCAGACCACCCTCAGTTCCCGTTTGGGACCTTTCCACGGTTCTGCAAGCCATGAAAGGTGCCCCATTCGAGCCAATACAGTCAATAGACCTGAAACTCTTGTCTTTCAAAACAGTGTTTCTTCTGGCTCTCGCTTCAGTGAAGCGCACAGGGGATTTGCAAGCACTCTCAGTGAGCGCGACGTGTATGGAGTTTGGGCCGAATGACTCGAGAGTCATACTCAAACCAAAGCATGGATATGTTCCTAAATCCCTCAATACACCGTTTAGGGCACAGGTTATCTCCCTGTCGGCCCTGCCGGTATCTGAAGAGGAAGGGGACGCAGGCTTCCTTTGCCCGGTCAGGGCGTTAGGAGCCTATGTGTCTCGCTCATCTGTTTTCAGACAGACGGAGCAGCTCTTTGTTTTGTTCAGCGGACGTTCTAAGGGACTAGCTGCGTCAAAACAGAGTCTATCCAGATGGATAGTTGATGCTATAGCGCTAGCTTACACATCCAAGGGCCTGCAATGCCCGATAGGTGTCAAAGCACACTCCACAAGAGGCATGGCCTCGTCGTGGGCTTGGTCCAGTGGGATTGCCTTGCAAGATATCTGTATGGCGGCAGGCTGGGCCTCCCCGTCTACATTTATAAGGTTTTATAACCTCGAGGTTCCCGCTTTACAAGCTAGGTTGCTCTCGGTTTAATTTTTCAGTATTGCCCGCCCGATGCTATCGGCTCAGGATGCTGAAACTGCTAGAGCGTCGATCACTGATCGTCTGTATACTTCTGTGGGCAGTGCGTAAGTCCCCCATATTTATCAGTCCAGGCCGAGTTCGCCCTGGCTGTGTGGAACACTTGATATAATATGCTCTTATCAGAGCTCTATATTACAGGAATGATGCTATTCTAGCCCCTCTTCCCGGATTCTCTGTGAGTCCCTTGTGATTAGGCACTGTATGAGCCCCGGGCACCTGCCCTTGGGACTTTAGTGTTATGTCTCAAGCACGCACAGCGTTTTACACTGTGTTCCCCTAGCGTAAGATACTTACGCAAGTACGAGAGAACCTCTCGTAAGAGAACGTACTCGGTTACTAATGTAACCTCGGTTCTCTCTAGAAGAGGGAACGAGTACTTGCGTATCTTGCCGTGCATGCGTCACGTTCTGATTCGCTTCAGCGATGAAAAAACTGACCAAACCAGCCTCTCTGGGCCGTATTTATAGCCCTAGCCCCACCCGCTTTCGGCAGGACATGACGTAATGGGCGCGAAGCACCCTCATTGGTTATGACGTCATGAGGGGCCTCTATCGATAGGCTGGTGCAGTTGCCGCAGAGCAGCCTATGGGCGCGCGAGCTGTCTCGCCCATGTCTGCATGCTGCTGCAATGCGTTTTACATTATTGCAAAATTAAGGATAATTTTTGGCTTCAATATCTCGAGGAAAAGAGGTTTTCCCCTAGGGTAAGATACTTACGCAAGTACTCGTTCCCTCTTCTAGAGAGAACCGAGGTTACGTTAGTAACCGAGTACGTTTTCGTCCTTGTTCCATATATCGCTTCCCAAAAGGAATACATTTTTCTTTGAGACGAGATCTTTGAAAGAATCTAATATAAGAATAAAGAAGTTTAGCCTACAACAGCTACACATAAAATGACTCAATAACGCAATGAAATAGTTGAAAGTGTTTAAATAAAAACCGGCTTAACGTCAACTTACCTCCAAATAGCAGGACTTTAGCAGGCACCGTTTTCTCTGGTTCTTTACGTGTAGGACATTTTATTTCAAGCCAATCGTCGTCTCCATCAAGGTCAGGTTTTGATGTAATTTGACTTAGCTGGTCTACATTGGATAGAAGAATAGATGTGCTCTCCACTTTTAACGATTTGTCAAACAAGTAATAAATTGCGAATTGAAACGCCATCGTGTCTTCGTAACGTCTCCTGCTATGAAAAACCTCACGTTAGCAGTGTTGCCAACTATTTTCAAAGGAAAGTAGCTAACGCCTCCCCTAAAAGTCGCTAAATGTCGCTAGATGACGTCATACGTCAATTAGCATATTCATGACGTCATCGCGGCATTTTGCGTTCTGCCTGCCTAATGTTTTTTCTCGTTAAAATCATGCTCACATACTGTGTTTTTATATAACATACTATAATATAATATAGCCGAATTGCCAATAAAGCTGTTCTCATTTACTATATTTTTTTGTCAGACAATAGAACAAGTAGCTGTTGAATGACAATTTTTTTATATGTGTAAAATTATCTGAATTGAGAGAGTTCGGGAACTGGTTGAACTAAAGCATTGTGATAGTGAGTATTACAAGTGATAAGCACAAGTAATAAAATAAAATGGTCAAACTAAATTCTTTAAATATAAAACAAAAGATAAGTGATAAGTCCGTCCGTGGAAACAACACTGCTCATTCACGTCTGCCGTGCTGCTGCTCCTCTCTCAGCCATTCACTGAACAGGGTAGACGCAGAGAGAGGTGTGTGACGGCAAAGAGAACGCAAACCTCGCGCTCGCAGGACTGTGCTGGCAACATTTGGAGGTTACTGAGGTTTGTCCAAAAAGTAGCTAGATTTGTCGCTAGTCGCTTTTTTGAAAAAATGTCGCTAAAGGGGTCTGAAAAGTCGCTAAAAATAGCGACAAAGGCGCTAAGTTGGCAACACTGCACGTTAGCGCGGGAGCTTCACGCGAAATGAGTAGGCTACACTCTGCAGCTCTGATTGGCTGAATTCAACACTACGAGACATGATTGGTCAAATACCGTGGCGCCAATTTTTCTCAAATTCAAACCCATATACCGGTAATACAGATATAACATTTTCATTTTGGTGTACCCTGAAATAATCATGGCATCAAAACGCAAGTATAAGACACATTTGAATTCCGTTGGGACTCCACCAGATATGTCAAGAACCTCAAAACACAGAAAACTTCAACAGAATCAGGTAAACAAAAAACATTATATTTTTATTACAGTATTACCAATCGTAATGATTAAGGGTATCCTTGTGAGACCCAGACATTTTTTTTTAACATAGTATTTTTGTCATCATTGTTAGCATAAGAAACAAATGTAAAGATGTTGATGTTTTTTAGATTTTTTTATTCATATGTATAGCTATGTTTACTTTAGTGTACTTAAGACATGACTTTTTTTTATCACCAATCAATTTTTATGCTTCAGGATATATATTTTTTTTTAACAAAGTCTGTATAGGCTACTTTTAATTGTCATGTTATAAAATATATAAAGGAATTAATTGATATACCATTTGACTTTCTGCAATATGTGGGTAAAATGGCCATAAATGGGGTTTCCCATCTAAAACAATGGATATGCTATATCTAATTTGCATAAATGTGTACATGTACTGTATATTAACATGTGATAAAAAAATAAGTTGAATAATGTGAGTAATATTTGGCTAAATTTTCATAATAATATCTAATATTTCATATGAATATTGCTATATAGTTTCTTTCCCTATTCACTTGCTGTGTCCTCCCTAAGTGCAGAGCCGTCGCATAGACTGTGCGAACTGTGCAACCGCACAGGGCCTCGCGCCAATAGGGGGCCTCGCAATCCTGCTGTTTTTTTTCTTTCTTTTTTTTCTTTTTTTTCTCACCACTTTTTAAAACATCTCGCGGCACGAATGTAACAATTCTACAAATAAATAAAACATCTCCAGTTAACTGGCAGAGCATTCATTTCGTTCTTTTTTTTTTTAAAATAAGAGAAGATCTAGCGCTGAAATGTGTTTTTTAAATCAAGTGATCAAAGTGCGGACGAACGACGGACGAAAGATGGACGCGTGAAGTCACCGTCTGGTTGCCGATCGATATCAAGCGGCCACGTGGACGCCCTGCAACACGATGGCGCGACTCGCTATGACAAGATCTGGGACACAATTGGATGAGGCTCGCCCAGGACCGACAGACCTGGGCAGATCGTTGTGGTCTGCGCTGAAGACCGGCGAAGACAGACCGATTCTGGATTCTGGATTCTGGATCAAAGTGCTCGTTGCAGCTGCGCACAAGCTGCATTATGCACACAAATGTGTCCTTGCTTGATATACAACCACTGATGAACATAATCGGTTTTGATAAAAAAAAAAAATTAAATAACGTTATACAAGGAAAAAAAAAAACTTTACGAGAGCGAATTCGAACCCAGAACCTCTGACACGCTTGGCGAGAGTTCTACCACTGGACCATTAAGATATACGTGTGGCGCAAGCGGATCTATGTATTAATTCACACGAATTCTGGAGCTGCCTTGATGTAAAGCCACTCGTTGCACAGTTGATTTTTTTTCCCTCTGAAATAAATAGCAAAAAGTCATAGCTGAGACTATCTGCATGATTATGCTGTATTATTCTACTTGATAAAAACGTATTGCAGCGAGATTATGCGTGCAATAGAACTAGAACAACAGCTACGTCCGTGTGACTGTTATTCATGCGCAATTGTGCATCCACATCAAAGAGCAGGGCCTCGCATTTCAAGTTCGCACAGGGCCTCGCACCCCACCTGCGACGGCACTGCCTAAGTGCCTGATACAAATTATTGAAGTCCTGGTGTCGTTTACAGTCACGACCCTGTTTTGTAACAGAAAGTCATATTTTGATTAGAAACAGCATATAATTGTCCTGAGATGTTGATGAATGACAAACATGTTTAAAATAATTCAGATTTAAATGATAATTACAAAATATTATTGAGTGGTACATTTAATCACCAAATTATTGTCAGCCATTTTTTAAAGACAAATGAGAAGTTGTTGTATTAGTATTATTTAGTATCTCTGAAAAGCCCTGAATGTTATCTTTACTGGACATCCACTTGTCCTGTAAAACTGTGACATGTATGGTCTCAGAAAAATTCACTAAAATATAATGTCCACTACAGTGGACAAAAGTATATTCCTGGGTCCGAGGAGGATATTATTATTTATTACTTTTTTATAACTATTTTACTATTTATAACTTTTATGTAAAAAAATAAATAAAATAAACTTTTGCCCAGACAAAATATGCATGGAGATAAAATGTTTATTCAAACTCATTTGAGCAGTTTTAACTGAAATAAACTTGCACTGACATATCTTAAAATGTGTCATAGCCATTGTTTTGTCTCAAGATGCACACTATTAATGTTTGTTTTTTTCTAGGGCATGTTTAAAATTGTTACTTAAATGCCTTAATTTAACTAAGGACTAGTCCTAGCTTAGTCTAAGCTCTGTTTAACAGAGTCTAAGTTACTTAATTTTGTTTGCACTGTATCCACAGAAACAGACGAAATTGTACAAGAGATTTCTTCATGGATCTCCAATTACATGAACAACTCTGTTTAGAAGAAAAGGTTATAAAAAAGGTACGTAAATGAAAAAAACAAATGAATGAGCCTTGCACACCTCTGTGCCCCAGACTCTGTTGGTGGGCTGTTTATACAATGATATTTTGATTGAATTACATTTGGCCTATATCTAAATACTGCTGTTTGGTTTTTGAACTTGTTTTGTGAAGCTGCACTTACCTTTTGTGTACATTTGTTTCAGATTCTTTTTACAAATCCTAATGAAGAGAAGAGCAATCTTGAACGCAAAAAAAGATAATGAACAAGAGGACAGACAGGAAGATGATGGAAATGTTCAAGAGTACAGAGAAGAAGATAATGGAAATGGAAAGGAGGAAAGTAAGGAGTACGGTGGAAGTGTAAATGAAGAAGAAGAGGAAGATGATGGAAATGGACAAGAGGACAGAGAGGGAAATAATGGAAGTGTAAATGAGGAAGAAGAGGAAGAAAATGGAAGTGTAAATGAGGAAGAAGAGGAAAATAATGGAAGTGTAAATGAGGAAGGTGAGGAGGACGATGGAAGTGTGAATGCGGAAGAAGATGAAGATGATGGAAATGAGCAAGAGGACAGAGAGGAAATTAATGGAAGTGTAAATGAGGAAAGTGAGGAGGATGATGGAATTGAGCAAGAGGACAGAGAGGTAGATGATGAAAGTGAACCAGAACACCTTGAAGAAGATGGTGGAAGTGAACAAGAGTCCAGAGAGGAAGAAGATGTAAGTGGACAAGAACAGAGAGCAGGAAAAGAGAGGAACCAAGGAAGTGAAGATTCAAACCAAAGGAAGGTACGTAATTATAGATGATCTATATGCATGGTGTTAATTTATGTTGACTGTGTAATCCATCTTTCTTCAAAGAACAACACTTTTAGTTATATTTCTTCTTATGTTTTATACAGTTTTGTAGCTGTTAATGTGATCCGCCTTATCTTTTATTACAGAATCAACATGGTGATGATCCTGTATACCCTGGTGCTCCCCTCACAAAGGGACAGAGTCTGCTTTTACTCATGTCATATGTACTGAGGCACAATTTGACAGGAGTAGCTCTTCAGGATCTTCTTACTATGTTCAATGAACATTTCCCTGGCTTGGTGCCAGCAACCTCATATCTTTTTCATAAAGCATATGGACAATTTGGCCAGTATGTGCCACATTTTTATTGTATCAACTGTGAAAACTACATGGGAGCTACTGAGACAGCACCACAAAACTGTTCTTCTTGTAAAGCTGAATTTGACATAGAGAACAACCTAAGGTCTGGATCTTACTTTCTTGTACTTAGTCTATCAGCCCAAATAGTTGATGTTTTGGAAAACCCGGAGATACATTTGAATAAAAGGGAATCAATTCCAGGCATTGTTTCTGATATTCAGTGTGGGGCAGAATATCAAAAGATCAAACAGAGTGGAGTAATGGGAGCTGATGACATATCCATCTTGTGGAATTGTGATGGAATTCCTGTTTTTAAAAGTAATAATGTTCAGATATGGCCAATCCAGTGTCAAATTATTGAGCTGTCACCAAAAGATCGTCAAAGGAACATATGCATACCATGCTTATGGGTTGGTAACAGCAAGCCAAATATGGTCACATTTTTAACTGCTTTTGTGTCACAGCTCAAGGAACTAGAACAGGTTGGAATCAAATGGAGGGACTCTGAAAACGTAGAGCATACAGCCAAAGTTCATTGCCTTCTCTGCTCCTCAGATTCAGTTGCCCGCCCCCTCCTGAGAAACACGAAGCAGTTCAATGGAAAATATGGGTGTGACTTCTGCCTCCACCACGGTGGTGGCCCATATATCTGGGAAACACCAGAACCACCTTTAAGGATGGAGACAGATCATTTCCGGCATGCTATGCTGGCAACACCTGCTAAACCAGTAATGGGTGTAAAAGGACCATCCCCTTTGATGGAACTTGAGAGCTTCCACATGATCAATGGATTCGTTCCAGAATACCAGCACAGTGTCTGCCTTGGTGTCACTAAACAAATTACATCCCTGTGGCTAGACAGTAAGCACCATAAGGAAGACTGGTACCTGGGCTCAAAGGTCAATGACATAGACCAGGGACTGATGGCCCTTAACCCACCTTTGGAAGTCACAAGGGCTCCAAGATCATTGAAAGATTGAAAATTCTGGAAAGCATCTGAATGGAGGTCTTTTTTGTTGTTTTATGCTTTGCCATAAAAGTTGTATAGAGATGTTCAGCTCAATATATCATCAACATTTATAAATGAAGTGTCTCATACCAATTATGTATTTGCTGTCCATCCTCAATCACTCAAACGTAAATGTGTTATGGTTAGGTCTAAGGACAAACTGTATGTCATTCCACTTCCAAACAATATTGAAAGAGACTAAAAACTGATTCCTGGGGAACTACTTCTGCAGCTTTACAGATATCAATGCCAATTATTTTTCAGCTTTTCTCCCTAAAGTCAATAATGATTTGTTACATTTTTTTGAACACTGATTATGCTTCTAATGTGTTAATGCAGTGTGAGTGAACTTCCATTTTTGGCCATGCAATATAGCCAGTGTTTACTTGGCTGTAGTGGTTAAACTGCCACTTGTGACATCACAATCCAGTAGCTGCCACTTTCTGTACAGTAGAAAACACATTTTCTTGTGTGTTCCAATGGTGTGATGTTGATGTAAAATTTGTAATGGATTTGTGTTTATTGTACATTGTGCCTATCTTTAACATTGTATAAACTTAAATTAAAAATACTTAAATCACAATTACAAAAGTAGCCATTTGTACACTGCATACTCAAATCTATTTTAAGTAGAGCAACATAAGTATGTTTTCTTTAAATACACAAAAATTCAAAGTACTTGTAGTGTACTTTTTAGAAATATATTAAAAGTGTGCTTGTGTTTAGCATATTTCTTAAAAGTGTAATTAAGCATATATTTATTACCAATGTACTTATAGTGCACTTGTTAGAAATATATTGAAAGTATGTTTGTTTTTAGCATATTTCTTAAAAATGTAATTAAGCATATATTTACTACCAATGTACTTATAGTGCACTAGTTAGAAATATATTAAAAGTATGCTTGTTTTTAGCATATTTATTTAAAAGTGTAATTAAGCATATATTTATTACCAATGTACTTATAGTGTACTTGTTAGAAATATATTAAAAGTATGCTTGTTTTTAGCATATTTCTTTAAAAGTGTAATTAAGCATATATTTATTACCAATGTACTTATAGTGCACTTGTTAGAAATATGTTAAAAGTATGCTTTCTTTTAAATATATTTTTTAGAAAATATACTAAAGTACTATTATTTTAAAGTGTGTTAAAAGTGGTATTATAGAAATAGATAAAAAGCATGATGCTAATATACTTTTAATATATTTAAAGATAGTATGGAAGCAAAACAGAAAATGAAATGGAAAGACTTCGTCAAACCCTTGGTACACGCTTACAATTGTACAAGGAATGAGACCACAGGATATACACCATACGAGCTGATGTTTGGACGTTCTCCCCGTCTTCCGGTCGACCTGGCTTTTGGATTACCTCTGAGTGGGGAAAAACATCAACCTCATTCACAGTATGTCCAAAATCTGAAGTCCCGGTTGAAAGAAAGCTACGATATTGCCTCGAAGAATGCTGTTAAAGCATCTGAAAAGAACAAGGTCCGCTTTGATCAAAGAGTTATTCCTTCAAGGCTGGAGCCTGGTGATCGAGTGCTTGTCCGTAATGTTCGATTGAGAGGTAAACACAAGCTCAGTGATAAGTGGGAGCAGGACATCTACGTTGTGGTGGATCAAGCTGGGGACCTACCAGTCTATACAGTGAAGCCAGAGCGTTGTGATGGTCCTAAACGTACTCTTCACAGAGATCTTCTTTTACCATGTGGTTTCCTCCCTGCTGTTGAAGAGCCGTTCATTGAGGCCAGTTCAGTCTCAAGGCCAAGAACGCGGCAGCAGCGTGAGATCCCTCCTGACTCTGAGGTCTCTGAAGAGGAAGACTCTCCACCTGAACCAACAGTTCTTGGTCTGGACTCAAGTCCAATGAAGTTCACTGTGGAGAAGTTTTATAAAATGGCTTCATCCCCAAGTGTTGCCAACGACTATCTTTCTCCACCAATGACACCTGCGAGTGAACCAGCTGTTGTTGATGAAGGATCAGAGAGTGAGCACTTACCTGAAGAAGAGACGTTACCTGAACACCCATCTGAGTCTGAAGCCGAGGAAGAAGAGTCTGTCGAACTACCTGTGGAAAGAAACTCTGGAAGTGTCAGTCCCGAATTTGTTGAAATTCCACTCACTGAAGAATCTGTCGATCTTGAGACGTCGGTTTCTAGTGTCTTTGAGCCCCTAAACTTTGATTTAACTCTTGATTCTGTAGAACCAGAACCCGGTCCAAGACGTTCTGTGCGTCAACGATTACCACCTAAAAGGTTGCAGTACAGTTCTCTTGGTAATCCCCTGATATCTGTGGTTCAAACCCTGTTACATAGTATATCTGAGGCATTAAATCCTGCTTCTACCACCAGTTCAGTTATTCACGTGGTTTAACATGCAACGGGACGTGCATGGGTTTAAAGGGGGAGGGTGTAACCCAGGTTGAAATCTGGTAATATATTATTAGTTCTGCTGCCCCTTTAAGAAGTGATCTCATGCCACCCCAGTCATGTGACTGTGCTTGGCCAATCGCGCAGTAGAGTACAAGTTTAATTAGGCTGCAGCTTCTTCCTCATTCAGAGGTGTGGGAAAGCTGATCGGCAGCTGTGGACAGGTTTGTGTTCAACAAACAATTCACTCTTTTGCTTGATTTATTCTTTTAAGTTAAACACATCATTGTAACTTTTAGAATAACTTAGTGGCTGCAGGGGATTGTCACCGTCACCAGATTGCCATATGTTTACTTAGAGGAACTGGTGAGTACTCTGAATGAATGAACTACATGCTGAAAGCTAACATATTAGCCAAATATTCACCAACTGGTTTTGATTAATTTTATGCTTTTGTGACATTTGCATTTGTGGGTTACAAATATATTTGTTTTCAGTAAGTGTGTTTATATGTAGTAAGGAAATCTGACTATAGTACTGTTGAATTTATTTGAACTTTGTGCAGCCAATATAACTTTAACATTGTACTGTTTATTGTGTTGTCATGCCCTTAATGTTTATTATTTGTAGTTTGTACATTTATTGATTCATTTTGTAATAATTTAGAATTGTGTGCACATGAAAATGATATCTGAGTGTGGAATGAGCTGATGCTTAGTTTCAATTTAGCCCTGTTATTTACTGGTCCTGTTGTTGTACTACAGGCCAGGTTTTTTCTCTCTGTCTGGAGACGAATGATGGCGAGCCGAATTTCTATTGCTGGGAGCCTACCATCCGTGTAGCATCCACTGAATAGCCATCCTACTGGTCTGGTAGGAAGGTTGTCCACAGCCTGTCCCCCACACACTTCTCCATAGACTAGTGCTTCAACCCCACATACACATCCTTCACATTATGAACAATAACTTACGGACTTATCACTACAAACTTCCATAACATCCTTGTGGGTTGTCGCGCTGGTCTTGTATACCATCTATTGCTGGGACAGTTCTTTTTCTTTTTGGTTTTTGTGTGTGTGTATTTGCTGTAATTTATATTAGTATGTACTTGAACAACAACTACCAAGTGCACTTAACTACAAACCGGTTCAACTGCAGTCTGTAAATATTTTGGGATTCTTTTCTTTTTCTTTCCTTTCATTATTTCTATTTGTAAATATTTTGTTTAATTATTTTGCAATATATGGTACCTGCACCAAATTTAAACTTAAGTTTCTGTGTTGTTACTGACCACCAGCTCCTGTAGACGAATTTAGACTTCTGTTATTTTACTAGCCTAAGACATATTAATATCGGTTAACCGTCTCAAACACCCGTTACATACAAGTATACAAAAAGTATACTTTTTTTTCACTAGGGTTCGTTCATCTTCAGAACACAAATTAAGATATTTTTGTTGAAATCTGAGAGGTTTCTGAACCACCCATAGACAGCAACGTCTTTGCAACTTTTAAGGCCCAGAAAGCTAGTAAAAACATTGTTTAAATAATCCATGTAACTAGTGCAACCTTAAAGGAGAACTCCGGTCAATTTTAACATTGAGCTCATTTTTTTGTAAATTTGGAGTGCTGTCAATACAGAGAACAACGACAAAAATCGGTGTTGCCTACACCGTGTTATCCTCTTTTTAAAATTTGCACCCTGTTGACTTCAATGGGGCAAGTTTTAAACCTGCTTTTAGCCTCTTAATATCCTTGATGTGTCATACAAGTGCCCAGCCATTGTGAGTGATTCCTTCAGCGTGAACACGGGTGAATCTGACTGCAGTAGATGTGAAAGATATCTTGTTGAAACATCTACAAATGTCCATATATGGGTGAAAATGCCCCTTGAAATCAATTTAAGGTGGCAAATATTACCCCTTAATAAAAAATGTTAATTTCTGTCACTGCTGTAAACTGACCACTGCATAGAATATGAAAAATATGAATATCTTTGTCAGTCAGCTGTCAACAGGCCTAAACAAGCCATGGCACCAAGCACAGAAACACAATCAGTAAAATGTTATCTAATTATTATCAAGAAAACTTTGAAAATATTGATCGAGACATATTTTGTCAATATTGCGCACCCCTAATGCATGGTATTCATTTTGATTTCTTCGGGTCTTAAAAAGCCTTAAATTTGACTTTAAAAAATGTGCAGAAACCCTGCTTCATAATATTTAGGTTGAACCACTGTAGCTATATATTTACCAATGTTTTTACCACTTTTCTGGGCTTTGACAGTTGCAATGATGTTGATATCAATGGAAGGACAAAACTATCAGATTTCATCAAAAATATCTTCATTTGTGTCCCGAAGATGAACAAAAGTCTTGAGGGTGAGTAATAATGACAGAATTTAAATTTTTGGGTGCAAACATGCATTTTAGTCTGGTAAATCATGTTGTCATATATGCAATAAACATTGCAAGGCTTGCAATCAAGTTAAATTATTTCTGTCACAAATGTTTGGGCTGGATTCTGGCAGTGTGTGCTCTATATAAACGGAGAGTCAAAAGACTGCCTTTCCACTAATACTCTGATGGACCTGATGAGGGGATGATATTGTTAATGAGCTGGGTGATGAGTAGACAAAAGTTGTAGAATAAAACTTTAAATCTGGCAACCCCACTTCCAAAAATTTAGTTAGTTGACAGTGTGCATGTAAACAGACACATTGAGTTGATGTATTTTACCAGGGCAGAAAAAATATCAGTTATTGATCACAACATCCAACATTGCATTTTTTTTTTTTTTTTTTATGTTGTTCAGTTTTAGACAGCTTTTGTGCTGTCTCTCTTTGTCAAAATATATACACAGTTAATAATATTTCATTGTTGTTTTTTTCTGCCTTTTAGACGCTTTCTTGACATCAATCCTGAACGTGGATCAAAAACAAAGAAAGGACAAGTAACTTCAAAGAAAACTGGCCAAGTTGTGCAAAACAAGAACACCACTGTAAGCCTACAGGTGTCCTCACTTCTGTGAAAACTTGCAGACTTTGAATGGGATTTCGTTTGCACTTTTATGGACTTCAAAAAAGAAACAGAATTTCACTGTCGTTATAAAGCTTGGAAGAGCCAGGACATTTTTTAATAGAACTCTGATTGTATTCGTCTGAAAGAAGAATGTCATATAGACCTAGGATGACTTGAGGGTGAGTAAATCATGTGCTAATTTAAATTTTTGGGTGAACTATCCCTTTAAGTGCTAACTGTTACCTGTTTGTTGTTAAGTGTTAAAATTGCATTTTATGTTTAAAAAGTAATTCAGCCAACATGTTCACAGATGGCATTTTAACTAAATAAATGTTTTAAAACCCAGAAAATGTTGTTTTCTTTTTCCTAGTGTGACTACTCTTATGAAACCTTAAAGTATAATATTTTAATTATGTAATAATAAAAGCAGTATTCCCTGTAAAAATACAATTTATTGCTGTCGACAAGTTTAATAATGTAAAATGTGGTATATACTGTATTTGGTAATTACAGTGGAGTACTGTAAATGCTGTTTACTGTAGTAGTGTTGTAAAAATACAGTATGTGGATGGCAACCCAGCTGCCAGTATTTTACTGTAAATTTACAGTGAAAAGTTTTACAGTGTACATGCATGTGATACTGATGCATTTTTAAAGCTGTGGCATATGGTTATGGTACTTTGTGGATGTATTTGTCAAAAATGACAAAGAAAACACTGCATTATTGTATTAAAATACTATATTTGGTATTCACACAATAGACAAAATCTCCAACTATAGGCATTTAATTTCAAGGCATTCAGATATAAGATTTGTATCCCTAATATATGTGAAAGTATGTACTATAGAAATAAGTACATATATGCATGTATACATATATGCGTCATATATGCATGGATACATATATGCGTCATATATGCATGGATACATATATGCGTCATATATGCATGGATACATATATGCGTCATATATGCATGGATACATATATGCGTCATATATGCATGGATACATATATGCGTCATATATGCATGGATACATATATGCGTCATATATGCATGGATACATATATGCGTCATATATGCATGGATACATATATGCGTCATATATGCATGGATACATATATGCGTCTTACATATATTTCACATTTATGTGCATATACGGGAAAATATATGGCACTTACATGAAAACGGCCATTTTTGCTATATTTTGAAATATATGTTTCATATATGTCTATGTGTTTTACATATATGAATTTTGCATATATTCTCATATATGCAGCAGACATACATGGGCACTAACATTATATATGTAATTTACATATATTGACATATATTACATTTCTGTATGGGGGGTCGGCTGCGCCCCTGCTTTCATCTTCAGGCGGGATTTGCAGATTCCGTTACCCTCGCATTGCTTGCTAAGGACGGGGCCTACGCCAAAGACTTTATAAAATTATGCTTGCTGAGCTATTAATAAATTTACACTTGTTATATCATTTTTATCTCCCGAGTCTTTCTGGTAGAACTACATTTTGTGACACAATAACAGTAGTATTTTTAAATTTCGCGGCCTTTCTCCTCTGAAAATAAAAATAGTAAATGAAATACAACCAGAAACAAATTTTCAGTTTTGCTTGTGAAAGGTAATTCCCTGAGACCTGTTTTCAATTGTGTGGCGATTTGTAAAGCCCCAAGCAGCACACGAAATAGGCATTTTTCTCAATTCTCGTTATGAGAGGTATGGGAAAGTTGCCCTCCAGAGTATGGCGGCGCCGTTGACGTACGATCCAGCGGCCAATAGGGCGTCTATGTATTTATTATGTCTATGGGTCTAAGCGTCTCTGGAAGCTCAGGCATTGTATAGCCGAATAACTCTGTGAGGTAAAGTATCAGCAAATGTTTGTTTTTGACAACTGTTCAAGTTTATTATATATTCGCAATATATTCACAACTGTTATTTACCGGTAAATGGTCTAGACGAAGTAATTGTCACTGTTTATTGTGGGGATGTTAATGCACGGGTCTGTTAACTTAAGCAATAGCCTACTTTTAAGGTAGTCTAATATTTTTCTGACTAATAAATTACTGACACAGTAAAGGGTAGATTTAAATAAAGAATAACGAATTTTAAATAAAGAAAAACAAAATTTAAATAAAGAAAAAACTACATTTAAATAAAGAAAAATGAAATTTAAATAAAGAAAAAACGAAATTTAAATAAAGAAAAATTACATTTAATTAAAGAAAAAACGAAAATTAAATAAAGAAAAAAAACGAAATTTAAATAAAGAAAAACGAAATTAAGTTAAATTAAAAACGAGATTAATTTAGATTGATAACGGGTAAAAAGGCTAATACTTGTTGGGTCTGTGTACTTTTTCGTTCATTTCGGAATGAAAGATGAAATGTAAAAAAAAGGTGCAGCTTGTTTTCTCTTAACTGTCACCGTCCCGTATACGGGACGCCTACGTTTACGTCACTATATTACAATTAAATCCTAATTTAATCATGACAAACTATATATTGTTGGAAAGGTCTAAGACTCCTAAATAGATATTTCAGCACTGTTTTTTGTTACAATTTATGCAGGAACAGTAATAGATGAATTTATGACAAGAGTGCACCTCAAAAAATCGACATGATAACAGGAGTTATGGCGTTTGTCACAAAAAGTCGACGCACACACTTTTAATAATTGAAACTTTGGTTTTCATGCTAAAAGTTCATAATAAAACATTTAATCTAGTATTTGTCAATAAAAAAAATAATAAAATAATATTATCTTCTAAAAATTATGACATATATATTATCCTCTAAAATATTATATTATATTTTTTTATTACATTACATATTTTAGTAGTTATCATAAATTAGGTATCATTTGAAAGCTTATGATCTCAGAATTCATCCTGTGAAAACTGTTTTGAAATTGGACATTGTGTTACCATAGAAACGGTACTCTAAATTATTTTATCAGGCTCCTCCCCTTTTGGGCATTATTATGTTTCATAATTTATGATAAAAATATTTTCTAATCTTGACAAAACACATATTGTCAGAAAGGTCTGAGTCTCAAGGTTCCATATTTTGTGACAGAAGTGATATTTGGACAGAATTTTTTTAATTTGTTATGTTAGAATGCATACAGTTAAATTCAATGGAATTCAATGACACCCGGTGGCTATTTTTGGTAATACGCCTAAACAAAATCTCATGGGAACTTCAATTTTTGTGATATCAACTTCAAATTTGGAACACAACTTGGTTAGATATATGGCTTTCATTTTATAGTAATTTTTTTGTAAAACATATTTTGTAAAATATATATTTTATATAAAATAAAAATATTAAATAAATTATATTTGATTTAATGTAAATTTAAACTTCCATAACTTTTTCATACTTAAATTTTTTGAAGTGCTTTCACTTCAGCAATAATCTGCTATTTTTCCCCTTTAAAACAAGACCAATCTTAGGTCTATACTCCAAAGCATTCTTGAATTACAACCATTTAAGCTTGAATAGTGCATTTTAATGTACATTCTCAAAAAGGGGGGTGACAGCTAAGGGGTTAAAAGAAAAAAACAGAAATGGCTGTATTTTTTTGTAGGCTACATAGCATAGCCTACTTTGTTATGATTTTAGTATCATAATGATTAATAAATGCACGCACAATTAATCCGTGAACTTGATTTGAAGCCTTTCAACTTGTGTGTGCAAAATTCAGAATTAAATGAATGTGCAGCAATTTGTACAAATAGGTCTACTTATACTGTTGTAGCCATTAAATGAGCGCATTTAGTTTCATATTTGTTAAAATATTATAATTAGGGGTGTAACGATACACCAATGCCACGGTTCGGTTCATATCACGGTTTTGGAGCCACGGTTCGGTTCGGTTCGGTTCTGTTTGCTGTGGGGGCAGGGTTCATGGCAGGGCACCAGCAATAATAACGCTAGATTAACTTTAACTTTATTAACTGAATTTTATACAGTGGCTTCAGCCTTTCTTTAGAGCACTTAGCACACCTGAGTTAACTAAAATGAAATAAATGCCTCCACTGACTAGTCAGAAATAAACTGCACACCTGAGTAGGGTTGCCAACTTCAGAAAAGTAAAATGCGGGACAATCGTGGTTCTTTATAGGAAAACAAGGGACACTCAAAATATTTGTACTGCATCGCACAATGTACATCATTTCATTGTCTGCAGACAGTTAAGTATATGTTTAAAAGGTTATCAGACAAACACATTTGTATTGCTTAACCTATTTATGTACAATTTAATTCTAAAAATTATTGTAAAGTCATACAAACAAAATGTCACATTACAAACAAACCACCATTCAAAATAACAGCATTTATCTGAAATAGAAAACTTTTTTAACATTATACATAGGCCTACAGTTCAAAAGTTTGAGGTTTGTAAGATAATTTTTTGGGGGAAAGAAATTAAAGAAAGTAATTGCCTACTTTTATTCAGCAAGGATGCATTACGTTAATCAAAAGTGACAGTAGCCTACATTTATAGTGTTACACAAGCTTTCTATTTCAAATAAATATCTTATGATCTTTACATTCTTCATAGAATCCTGGGGGGGAAAAAACAAAACAGTCTTAAACATTAATAATAATCAGAAATGTTTTGTGAGCATATTATTCCCTCAGGTAGATTACATGTTTTCTTGCGTGGCTGGATGTTGGACTCATGAACAATAATCACGTTGTTTGCATTCGCTAAAATTGATTTGCCGAAATCAAAACGTGGACAGTGAAAAGGAATTACCGTTAGCGCGAGACGAGTCCGGCTTGAAGCGGAAGCGACCAGACGGCAGAGGATAATGTTCGCAAAACAAACAATGATTTGTCTCAAAACGATGATTAAAAAATGCTGTGATATGTCATCATATTGGATGATGACAGGTGTCGGTGATTCGTGATCAGCACTGCTGCTGTTGCTGCTGTATCAGTCAGTGGTTGTGACCGGAGGGTCTTCAATCTCAATATGAGTTGCCATCCTGAAGTGCGTATGTAAACTCTCGAGCGTGATCGATCACCCAAATCACGTGACATGCACTTTATTTAGTAAATAATATTATAATAATATTTAGTAAAACTACAGCTCTTATTAGTTGTTAAAAGTGTACTCATTAATCATTATTTAATCAAATGTCAAGGAAGAAAAAAATAGTTTTGTGACAAAGTGATGTGAGAGTTGGGCCGGGGCAGCAGGGGGCGGGGCGCGTTCGGTTCGACATGAGAGTATCGCGGTTCGAACCGTGGCTGTTGTATCGCGGTTTGTCGGTTCGGTTTGAATATCGTTACACCCCTAATTATAATGTTTTTTTTCTTCCATTTTTGTTGATTTATGAAAAGTGAACAGCACGAGTAATAGGATGCACAATTTGAGACATGGAGTGGGTCAGACATGATTTTGACCACTTCATTAAGTTTTGTTTTGTAGAAAACCTTTCTTTAAAGTGAATTTCATTTTGTATAAATTGTATCTTAATTTTAATCTTAATAAATTTTTCATCAACCAATTGCCTGGAGTGGATTTAATAAATAAGAAGCAAATATATAGCAGATAACATAATCATGGAGGCGCCCGCGCGGTCACTTGCATTGCACGTTAACTGGAGCGCATCTCATCCTAACTTAACAGTGTATGCCTCACACAGACATGAGAAATACATCAAATGCACAAAGCTTGAAAAGTCTTTAAACGAAATAATTCAAAACGAAAAGAAAAAGGCTACTCTCTGAATATGTATGAGTATATGATCATATAGCCTAGCCTATTTTGTGAATTGTTCATTCCTGGTTGGCACACATTTTGCTGCCCTTACAAAAGTGCCGCTCTAGGCAATTGCCTAGTTCGCCTATATGGACGCGCCGGCCCTGGGTTCAGCAGTGTATTGATTCATTGTCCCTTCATAGTTTGCAAGAGACATTTAAAGGGTAACTAAACCCCTGGTCAGAGCCTGACTCCACCCACTGGCAATATTTGAAAAATGCTGGAAAAGTAGGCAGAGCCCAGTGGAGAGGGGGCGTGCATCTGTGACATATCTCTCTGCAGGCAAGGGCGTGGTTAGCTGGTACCCTCTGATGTCAGAGGGTACCACAACTTCCAATAGGAAAATTCAACTGCAGTAGCCACTGTTCAACCTGAAGAGGGCAGCACTCAGACGTTTTTACACCATATTTTGTAAAATTAAAACACTTTAAACACAAATGTCAAAAAAATTACTTGAATCAATGAACAGCACTAATAAAGCCCCATTCTTAAAGACCATTAACTAAAAAAAGTTGGTTTAGGGTTTAGTTACCCTTTAATAAACTGAGAGTATTTAATAAACTGAGACGTAGGCTATTTAATAAACTGAGCGTAGCCTATTCATCTGTTAATATGAAACGCGACTTGGCCATTCTAATTAATGATCGGAAGAACGTGTAACGACCACCGTTACTGTAAAATATGCACGTATGTCCATTTAAACTCGATTTTGGTCAAATGTGGATTATATCATTACACTGGCAAGAATATGGTGTTGTGAACTTAGAATCGAAAGACCAGGACCACTTGGTTGTTTCTTCAGCAGGATTCTTTATTGAGAACACGAGCTGTCGGTAGATGCAGTCACCAAGTCTGACGTGAATGTTCTCTTACAGTTTATATACATTTAGGGGCAGGAACCGAAAAAGACAGGTTTAGGAACCGGTTTTAGACTGAGAGCTTTGCCCACCCTAATCCACTCAGCATATCTATTCAAACACTGAGACCCGAGTACAGGACTGGCTGGACTTTCTTGCTAAAACACAAACTCCAAGAGTTTCAGTAAAACAGGACTGACCAGAGTCTTTTGCTAGAAAACTCTGATAATCATAATTTATACCTAACCTTAACATGCTAAATTCAATGTAAACCTAAATTAAACATTTTAATAAATTTGCATTCCCACATTTGCCCCTTTGAGAGTCTTAAAAAAACTCTCACATAATATACAAATTTAAACACTTAAAAGTTCATTCTTGTAACTTTTGATCGTCACAGGCACATATAACTTATTCTGTGTCATAGTGTCATAGTTCTTCTCAAAACCATAACTGTTGACACATTCGACGCAGGGTGTAAAATGTCGTATAAACTACATGATTGCACAGAAAACCATGTAGCATAAGAGTGGAAGTCTTGAAAGTCCATGGCGCCTGAATAGCTGTGAAATATGTTTCCTGTAGAAAACAAAGAAACGGCAGAACAGCAATATTCATGCATAGACTTCATTCTTCCATAAGTCATTTGATCGTATAGTGGTTTTAAGTCTAACTTTTATCAAAGTACACTTAAAAGTTCATTCTTGTAACTTGAAAAAGTTACAGGCACAAGCATGATCTGTGTTGTTCATCTGTAATTGCATGCTGACACAGAAACAAAACATGCAATTAGGGTCCGCGTTGTGTATTTTTTTCTTTTTCTTTTGTGATAGTTCGTTCAGCAGTGGGTCTAGTTGTCTTCTTGAGGTTGTGGCTTCATATGCAGGTGAGACGTCGTTGCATATGGATTTTTGGAACCAGCCATCAAGTGGTATCTGTAGAGAGGAAGAAAGAAAACAGAAAACAGAGCAGTATTTCTTCAAACACTAGGGTTGTATGGTTTTTAGAGTCTGCTGTTGTTGTTTCATTCTTTCCCCATTTCTTAATTGTTTTGACACCTATGGACCAGTGAGGTAAGGATGGACTAAATGGGGAAGGGCCTATGAGGTAGTGTCTTCACCCTGGGTTCACCCCCGAAGCCTGTTGCGTTCAGTTCTTCCCAGGGCACCGCACTGGTCTGTGTCCTATTCTGTCCCTGTTATGTGCACACTGTACAGTGTGTGAGAAAATTGTCACATTTCCATTCTCCAGTGAAACATCAGTCCTAATAAACATCATTAACAGAGGATGGTGTCTGATTGTAATGTTCTGCAGTATAACATTTGGCTGTGAGTATTCTGAATGTCCCCCAAACAAAGGCTGTGACAGTCACTTTCCTTTTGTTCTATTAAACAAAAATAAGTCTTTCATCTTTGTTGTGAGTTACTGGGGAAATTAAGCACTCACAGCCTAAATGGTTAACACCGTATCAAGTTGCCCCACGAGTTTAACGAGGAGGGGAGGGGCTGCTTCAGAATATCAAGCAGGCTAATCAGAAGCTGGTTAACCTTGTTAACTTGTCTTAAGTTATTTTTGTTTTTTCTACATTGTTTTCCAAAATGTCCGTGCTTGCCACAGTAAGAACAACTGGCTTCTCTGGGACTTTTGCGTTTCTTTGGCTTCTCTGAGTTGACCTTAACAGAAACTGCTGCAATTCTTACTCTCTCTTTGACATCAGAATCTCTTTCCCAAATAGCTAAACTTTCTAAGTTACTTCTGAGAGTTCTTTTAGCCCACGTAATATCTAGGAATGGCAAGGCTGTTCTGTACTCAGCTACAAGACCATCTGCCCAAATTCGGATTAGAGCTCCTTTGTCAGCTAACACACTTTCGGAATCATCCACTATTCCACTGTACGTTACCGCTACCTGACAGAACCTCTCAGTATATTCACTCACAGTTTCTTCTTTCTCTTGTACACAGCTAGTAACTCTCGACCAATCGATTTTGGGTCCTAAGATATTCTTTAGGATTTTCAAAACACCTTCTCTCAAATCGCCTTTACTGACATGTTGCAGTTCGGAAGTAACAGCAGACTCAAAATTGTTGAATTCAGATTCAGTTAGAATTTGTGACATCAGCTGTGTGACTTCAGGCAACGACATGTCGTAAAGATGCATTTTACTGAACAATGCTCTTCTAAATTCAGAAAAATTTGTGCGTGCTGAGGGTAAACTCTGGGAGAGTCTATCTATATCCTTAGGACCTAAAGATGTTTTGGCAACCGTTTGTATTTGGACAACAGAAGAGTTTGGAGTAACACTTTTAGTTCCCTGAGATCTTCTCCTAGCCCCACAAACCTGCACTGAATCTACAGGCTGATCAGTTACTGATTGGATGGCTACATTTGTTTCAAAGAAAGCTTTTAAGTCAGGATAATTGTTATCAGGCTGACTAACTTCTTCCACATCAGTTTTTTCTGCATCTTTGTTGCGGTTTACTTTCTTGGTCAACGAAGATATTCTAGAACGGAGCTCTTTGATCTGTTTCTCTAGCTCAGAGTTGCGCTTAGACTGTTCTGTAGCTAGGGTTAACCCTCTGAGGTCTGAGGGGTTTTTGGGGTCCTTGAGATGTTCTGACATGCCCTGACATTTGTGCTTTTTTCAGTTGCTTATAAACATATTAATGGCAAAGGTATAATTACACTCTATTTAGCACAAACAGGGCTACCATAATATGTGAGCAACATGCATGTACATGTTTGTATTTTTGAGAGAATAATGTTTATGCATGGTTATTGAAAAAACTAAAAACTAAAGTTTCTGAAATAAGGCCACAAAACACATACTAAATACGTGTCAATAAGACTTTTGACTAATTGATGTCTTTGCCTAGAGTTTTTTCTTCAAAATGATGTGAAAATCATCCTGCCCTTATCATTCACATAACACAATACATTGATTTAAATCTTGTAAAACTCTTTTTGTTTGTAAAGGCAATATGCGCAAGGGGCGTCAACCATTCAACAGCATCATGCATATGTAGTGGTTCACACCTTAGGAGACAATGGGGCCCGCATACTTAATGAGCCATTCATTCAGGTGTGTCACCTATAACCACAAGAAATAATGCAAGAGCAATATATATATACAGTATATATATATATATATATATATATATATATATATATATATATATATATATATATATATTCTATCAAATTGGTTCACAGTTGGAAGCATGTCAATTATTTATTTATTTTTACAAATTTTGCTTGCAAATTGTATAATATCCAAGGAAAACATGTCTATTAATTGTGCAGTTAATTCTCATACTGTATTTTCAGTTTTGGAATATGTATCCTCTCCCCAAATTTGTCAATAATAAAACACAATAAAAATTATTTAAAGAAAATGCTTATATTTACCTTTTAAAATTTGTTTACATCTACCTTGTAAATATATATTTTTTTATTAAAAAGGTTACAATTACAACAACAATTGAAGTGTAATCTTTCTTTGTAAAAACTAAAGTATACATTTTATCATACATATTTCAAACTTCGAATATAGCCTACATTGACAAAACATACTATATTTAACATATTAGCAAAAATTGGCAAACAAAAGCTTATTTGAGGTGGCAGATATTTTACAGTAAAAATGTGTAATCTATCCAAAACTAATCAACGAAATGTTGTCTTTCATATGTCTGTAACATAGGTCTTTCGTTTTTATTATAAGGAATATAAATGTTAATTTGCAGTTTAATACGTTGCTTATACAAATACATTTTATTTCAACATATTTCAATCGATTTTACTCAGTATAGCAAAATAGTTTGCTAAAAGCAGATCATTTATTCACACACAGAAACGCAATTCAAATTTAAACCGTCTTTTTGCGAGTTGTGGTAAACAGCGCATCTCTGCGTTCATTCATTCACACAGAAACGCGATTTACTTGAGAATGAAAAAAAAAACGTACTACATTATTCCATCCGTTGCTCCTCGAAATACCAGCACTTCTGAGGTAAGTTTTCCATTATTAGTATTCCTCACAGCGCTGCGAGACAGTGTAGACAACTACACTTATCTGAATAAACTTGATGTGTTTTCTCGAGCTGATATGTGGGCGTTCACAGTTTGTATGGGATCGTCTCAGTCATTTGCGTTTGAATAGCGCGCGCTCTCCGTGGGCGTGGCCGATTATAACGTAATGAGATGAGATGAGCTCGACTGGAATCGCTCTCTTTTAATACAGATTTCACAAGATGAGAATATTTGTTTTTTATATAAATTACTTCATTTAAAAGAAGAGAATTCAAGCTTCATGCCTGTGTGTCTGTATGCCTGTTTGACTGAGTATTCGCTCAGTTATTGTTCATTTTCGGACGCGTTTCAGAATGGACTTCACTGGCAGAGAGAAGGCAGAACTCGCTTCGTGTTTATTTTTCCTTATTTGGCAAAAAGCACAACACTTTGTTTTTATTGTGAGTATACACAAAAATAATACACATTTAACAGAATCGATTGATGTATGAAACTCCTATGGAAAATCAAAGTCAACAGAGTATTTATGAGTTTCTTTTACATTGATAAAAAAAAAGCGAGCTGGTATCGCCGGCGATACCGTAGACCTCAGGGGGTTAAACCAAATTCTCTGTGACAACAGATAAAATTTTTCACACTGTTCTTGCGAATACTTTCTCCTAGTACAT
Organism: Leuciscus leuciscus; assembly: GCF_965113295.1. Taxonomy (NCBI): domain Eukaryota; kingdom Metazoa; phylum Chordata; class Actinopteri; order Cypriniformes; family Leuciscidae; genus Leuciscus; species Leuciscus leuciscus. The sequence goes on from NC_138733.1 coordinate 43,544,099, forward strand.
TCTTACAATCTTCAATTGACCACACTTTCTCTGGATCAATGCCAAATTTCTTTGTTAAATTCAATCTGACTTGCTCAGTCACTATTGTGTCCATGTGCTCTGATAACAAAGACTTAAACTCATTGTCTGTCCATAAAGGTGTAATCTGTCTAGTACTTTTCCTAAACATTTTGTGAATTTCTATGTTACCACACAAACAAACACTAAACTTCTCTGATCAACAGAGGGTACACGTTAACACAGATTATGTATTGTTAACCTTCCTTGCCCAGAGCAAAGGATAACACAAATACAAAACTAGCACTTTACGCTAATCTTCCCTGCCTGACAAGAACAGAGGATAAATTTCATCTCTAAAAGACAACTTTAGAGGATAACTTAGTTAACAAAACCCTGCAGCTGTTTGTTAACTTCTTCTCTGTCGGCACAGAGGAAAACAAATTTGTACTGGTCTGCATTGGTTCTTTGAATAGAGTGAAACTCACCGAATCTTTGGTTGTACAGAAAACATTCGTCTGGAACTCAGTCAGGCTTTGAGTTCTTTTTTTGAGCTTGAAGTTTTCAGTCTGGAGGAAGCTGGAAAGATTCAGTCTGGCAATCTTTGTCAGATCTTTGTTGAGCTTTGAAGTTTCAAGATTCAGATCTTTGAGCTTGAAGTTCTTTGTTGAGTTTCAGTTTCTCCATCCGGGTCACACGGCACCATCTGTTGTGAACTTAGAATCGAAAGACCAGGAGACTTTTGGGATCACGTTCAAGAAGTTATTTCTTTATTGAGGACTTCGCGTTGACGTGGCTGCAGTTCTTCAAAAGTCTGACGTGAATGTTCTCTTACAGTTTATATACATTTAGGGGCAGGAACCGAAAAAGACAGGTTTAGGAACCGGTTTTAGACTGAGAGCTTTGCCCACCCTAATCCACTCAGCATATCTATTCAAACACTGAGACCCGAGTACAGGACTGGCTGGACTTTCTTGCTAAAACACAAACTCCAAGAGTTTCAGTAAAACAGGACTGACCAGAGTCTTTTGCTAGAAAACTCTGATAATCATAATTTGTACCTAACCTTAACATGCTAAATTCAATGTAAACCTAAATTAAACATTTTAATAAATTTGCATTCCCACAATGGTTACCTTTAAAGATGCCGTACCAAGTATGACAACGCTACGTTCAACTGCTTTTGAATTACGGTGTTTTTTTCACTTCCTGAAAAGTAACCGTTTTGGACATACGTGAGTTTCATCGGGCAGCGACGATATGTAGCTTTTGCTAATGGCACCCGATATAGCGTTAGCGAACTATCAGTAAACAGTTAGTTAGTTTAGACTTGTATGCTATCAGTAGTTTAGCCTTTTATTTTTGCTCGCAGATGATTAAAACAAACAAATGAAGACTGCATTTTAGTGATGGGGTTATAGTACCAACAGTATAATTACTACGATGTCCTGTGTGTTTATGCTGGTCAACCTTCAATTATGTATTACTGACCCGCGGCGGCCCTTCCCGTTCCCGTCCGATGTCTCGGTGTGGCCGGGTGTGCTCGGTCCCTCTCCCCCGCCGTTTGGCGGTCTCCCTCGGGGACCAGGGGAATCCGACTGTTTAATTAAAACAAAGCATCGCGAAGGCTCGCGGCGGGTGTTGACGCGATGTGATTTATGCCCAGTGCTCTGAATGTCAAAGTGAAGAAATTCAATGAAGCGTGCATAAACCATACCTGTCAAGTATCCCGTTTTGGCCGGGAAAGTCCCGTATTTTACCCTTATTTCCCGCCGTTCTCCCGTATTAGTATTTAAAAATAATAATAATACCCCAGGCCCGGGCGGAGTAAAAAAAAACAAAAAACATTCCCAATCTGAGCTCTGTCACTAGCCTCGCGATGACTGCCACCTGCAGTAGCCTACTACAGGTACTGTAGGTGGCAGTTGTCGCGAGATTAGTGTGTGAGGTCAGATGATGAGTGACAACGCGGGAAAAAAAACCGGATGATGGACGCTACGACAGAGACGAAAGGCACTCCTGCCAAAAAACCAAAACCCTCATGTAAATACCACGATCAATGGGACAGCGAATGTCAATGTCAATGTTAACAAAGGTAGGCCTATCATTGGCTTTATGCACAGCTGCACTACTTCCTGAACTTCAGCCAGCTCCTTTGTTTCCTGTCTGCCATTATTGGACAAACTGATTAATCCAGGTGTGCCTGACCTCAGTAGTCACAACAACAACAATAATCAGACACCTGGATTAATCAGTTTGTCCAATAATGGCAGACAGGAAACAAAGGAGCTGGCTGAAGTTCAGGAAGTAGTGCAGCTGTGCATAAAGCCAATTGTAGTTTAAGTGGTGGTGATTTTAGCTTTCTTTTACACCTGTCTTAAAATGTAAGGGATACTGGAACTTGGTTGGGGTGGTGGGACTATTCGCGGTGGGTGCCGGAAAATTTCCCTTATTTTCAAATCCAAAACTTGACAGGTATGGCGTAAACGGCAGGAGTAACTATGACTCTCTTAATTTTTCCCCGACACAGAGCAGATCGGCACACAACAAAAACTGCTGTTCGGATGTTCCCGTTTCTGATATTTCAACATTCGTGACATTTTAATTAAAACAAATACACTAAAGTTTGATCAGAAATAAGAATTTTATTATAATAAGCGAAAATTAACAGTTACCTCAGAGATCACCTACCGCTGCAGATGTGTACGGAAGTGAAAAACGTAAATGCTTAGACCTGTTTTCCGGTTCGAACGCTGGGCGCGCCGCATAACCCCTATTGTGCACCACCAGGAGAGGCCACAAGTTTCTTATTTTACAGGAATTTATTCACTGAATTATTATATTGTTATATTCATTTGTTAAAAAATAATGTTATTATATCGTTTTTTTCCTGGTAATATGTGGATTTAAGCACTTTTTAAATGTTCTTTGAGGGTGGGTTGAGAATGTTCTGTAGGCTACTAATCAAAAATAAGATTTACAAAATTGTAAATTTGTTTGAAAATGTACAGACAATGCAATTGAGATGCTTATATTTTCTTGTCAATTGACAATAAAGTTACCATTTGAATTGGCATAATTACATACATTTATTATTAAAGGTTGGGTAGGTAGGAATTGTCTAAAAAACTTCTTTTCCAAATTTGTTTAAACTTTATTTATATATCAATACATAATTAAAATGTAAGTACTCTGAAAAAGAAAGTATAAAAATCGAGTGTCTGTAGACCTCTCACGACTGTTTTAAAGACAGCTCATTATTTCCATTCACTCCACCCCCTCCCTTCTGGGCTCCTTCCAAAGCCACGCCCCCAAAACACATGAACGCGCGACTCCGACCGCTGAGCTGGAAGACGCATTATTTACCTGAGACGAGCGGAGAGGAGCGCAGTGCATGCAGTGACATCATGTCAGAATCACATGTAATAAAAAAATCTAACTTTATCATTATGAATATAAACAAATAAGATGTATTTTAGTACTCACTATCAAGCTAAGCTAGCATTGGTAAAGTTTAAAGCTGCAGTAGGGAGCTTTTAGAAAACGTTGACTTAGCCTGAAATACATGTAATGTAACTTCATAACGTTGCACTCTTTCTATAAGTTATAAATAGCTAGCAAGATAATAATGGTAACGTTACAGTATCTAAGTAATTATTCTAGCGATGTGTAATGCTAAATAAGGTTTGCTAGTACATTATTTCAGCAACATGACAAGCCAGTGAATTAGCAGGTTTCTATTGTTGCTTTGCACAGTGCGTGACATTTTATCTGTATGTTATGCGGCTAGAGTTTTGACACTGAGTCAATGGGCTCCGACGGGCTTGTTTATCGTCATCGGTCTTTTTCCGTTTACCTGTCTTTGTTGCATGAGCAGGTGCCACTCGAGAAATTGGCAGTTTTGGTTGTTTGTCCGCCATTAGCACAGCTGCGGCACACCGGCTATCTTGATTTTGAACAACGGTACGCGCTGTGCGAGAGAGGGGGGTGATCAGCGCGTACACAAGCATGATTGACACTGCTAAGACACTCCTCCTGGCTCTGATTGGTTGTTTCTTACCGGGAGCGGTGTATTTCTGCAAATGGCAATAGGACCACTGGGAGGAGCCTGGGGAGCTTGATTTTTTCACAGATTATCTGTCTCATATTCTACTGTCAGGACATAATGACAGTTTTAACAAATATGTAAAAAATACATTTTTACAGAAGTTACCAACTGCAGCTTTAATACAATCTTTAAAAACGTATTGCACTAATTGTACTCTGATTTTTATTAGTAATCTGGCCCCTTCTTATAAAGGACAAAAAAATGCTGGCCCTCTGGTCATGCAAATGCTGGTCATTACCAAAGTTGCCCATCCCTGATCTAAGCCATCCAGTTCCTCTGCTCCACCTTCGCTGGCTCCCTTCAGTCCCTCAGATCCTCCTCTGTTGGCTCCACTCTGCTGTTCAGATTTTACTTGTGCCTTCTGGTCTCCAGCTCTGCCTTGGTATTTGGATCTCCTATCTCCGCCTCACGCCACTGAACCCATTACTTCACCTCGGCCCATCGACCAGTCGGTTCCAACTTGGCTCCTCTTCCCCTCGGCTCTACCTGGAACCATCGTCCTTATGGCTCCACTGGGCTCCCTCATCCCTCTGGCTGTTCCTTGGTCAGTTGTCGCTCTTCCTACCCCATGAACTTCTGGACCCTCGGCTGAGCCTCGTCCCTCCACTTGTTGAACTATGTTAGCACGAGGATGCGCCTTCCGTATGCCTGTGTTCTTGTTCTTTGTAAGTTTCTGTGGTTGCTGATTTAGTTATTCTAATCAGCACCTGTTTAATGTTCTCCTGATTATCTACCCTGTGTATTTAAGCCCTTAGTTCCCTTTCGTAGTCACTCCGAGTTACGTCGGATGACGACGAATGGGGTTTCGCTTAGAAAGCCTATCACCTTCGAGTATAGAAAACGAGCCAATGCCATGGGTCTGCGGAATTTGCATAGCGTATCTCCGCCCCACCTTGGGGGTATATAAGGAAATACGCTGGCAACATGCAGATATGTTTTCGCTTGGAGCCAAGAGTTCTCTTCACTCCTACAAGCCATTCTGAATCATCTTCATTTCACGAGACGAGCGGCTCTTCAGTGTGTTTGTGTGATGGCGCGTTCCAGCGAGATCGCATTGCCTGCTGCTGTTTTGTGCAGTGATCTGCCGACAGTGAGTGTTTCTCCCTGGGCGCTTCAGCACTCTGCTGAGCTTTTTCCTCTCTAAAAGAGCTGCACGCGGCACGTCTTTTTCAAGACGGTTCGCCCGTGTATTTACTGGATGTGGGCGTGTGATTCATCTGCCTAACGGTCATCTGCCTAAGCGCTGTTTCGCGTGTTGGGCTTAATCACGCTCGGCAGCGCTCGTGGATGAGTCATGTTTTCATTGCGGGAACATGACCATCGCGATGTTATAGATCGAGACTCAATGATCTCAGTGTGGGTAGAGTCCCCTCTGCCACACCCCAATCTATCTCTTCCTACGGGATGCTTTGGGTGGTGGCCAGGGTGATCTGAGGGTTACAGTGTGGTACAATACAAAAAAAAAAAAAATAATTAAAACCACGCCCCCCTCCACATCGCAAACCGTGGGGCTTCCGTGTGTGCCTGGTTCCTCTCGGGGACCCAGTGTTTCATTCGGGGCTCCAGTAGATGGTGTCATGTCACTCACAGCATCACAAGGCGGGCTTGATTCCTCTGGAAATGAGGATTCGACTACGTTGCCTCCCTCAGGAGTGTCAGTGTTGGTCGAGTCAGATCCAGAGCTGATGGCCATGCTTTCCCGGGCAGCTGAAAGCATCGGTTGGAGTGGCGCCACCCTCCCCCCGAGCGCTGTAGGCTTTCCCGGATGTGCATCAGGACATGAATACATTCCTCCGCCTTCGCTGCCCTTGATCGTGAGGCGATCTTGGTCTGTATGTTCTCTGTCACTATTGTGACACAGGCATGCAGTCCTGTGTGTCGCCTTCGCCTTTGAGGCAGTGCTGACTCGGGAGTTCTGTCAGAACCGGCCGCAGTGGAACGCTAGTCCTTCCCTGGCCAACACTGACAGAACGCGGAAACTCGACCACGCCCCCTTGCTGGGACGCTATGCCTCCCATGCCCGGCCTGGTCGTTCCGCCGCGCACACTACTGACCTCGATCTCGGGCGACATCGGTACCTGCGTGATCCTGGGCCAGGTGGTGTCCACTAGAGTGGTCCAGACATGGGCTTAGCCAGGTTGATGTGAGGGGGTCTGAGAATTCATTTTCTCAGCTCCCCCATGTCCCAGGCTGGGCTCTTCGGCCACCAGAAGCAGACTCAGGTCCGTCTGCACTGATGGTCATCCATCCGTGTGGTCTCCTTAGTCTGCTTCCCGCCAAGGCCACCTCCATGCGGCTCCTCCCCTCGGGCCTTCACCGGCCCTGAGCAGGAGGAGGTCGCAGGAGGGCGGCGCTGCCCGTCTCCGCCCCTTAGACTGCCACGCCAGCCTAAGCAGCACTCTTGAGACGGGCAGCTTGGTCGGCGGTGTGGTTGAGGACTGCGCCCAACAGTCTTCGATCACTCCAGAAGCGGACTGAGGCTTCTGCACTGACGGTCATCCATCCGTGTGGTCTCCTTAGTCTGCTTCCCGCCGATGCCACCTCCATGCGGCTCCTCCCCTCGAGCCTTCACCGGCCTGAGCACGAGGAGGTCACTGGAGGCTGGCACCGCCTGTCTCTGCCCCTTAGCCGGCTAACACCTGGCTAAGCAGCACTCCTGAGACGGGCAGCTTGGAGTTAGGGCTCAGTTCTTTTAGGAGCTGGTAGCAGGACCACTCCTTCCCCCGGTGGAGGGCTGGGGGAGAATCTCGTTCAAAAGAACTGATGCTCTTTCTCTGAGCTCCAAGAGGCTGTGGATGACAGCACGCACCGCCCACGGGCCACGCTCCTCTCATCCCCCTCTGTCGCCAGACCCCTGCCAGAGCACGCCCCCGTGGGACGCTGGTCCTCCCCTGGCCTCCTCTGGCAGGACGCGGCTAATGACCATGCCCCCGCACAGGGCCGCTATGTCACCCTCGCCTGGGCCGGTCATTCCGCCTTGCTGCACCACCGACGGTACGTCTGTGGTTCGAATGACCCCGCTGGCGCAGTTCTGGGAGCCTGGCTAGAGCTCCCCAGACTGTCCCGCTGGGTCGCGAGAACCATCAGGCTCGGCTACGCGATTCAGTTCGCGCTGTCTCCTCCCCGCTTCAGGGGAGTCCACTTCACTATGGTCAGTGGCAATGCCCCTGTCATGAGAGCGGAGGTCGCCACCCTACTGGCGAAGGGTGCGATCGAGACTGTCCCTCCGGCCGAAATGAAGTCCGGGTTTTACAGCCCCTACTTTATTGTACCGAAGAAATCTGGAGGGTTACGACCGATCCTGGACCTGCGCGTCTTGAACCGCTCCCTTCACAGGATGCCGTTCAAGATGCTCACGGCCAAACGCATTTTCGAATGCGTGCGGCCGCAGGATTGGTTTGCAGCGTTCGACCTGAAGGACGCCTACTTCCATGTATCCATTCTTCCTCGACACAGACCGTTCCTGCGGTTTGCTTCGAGGGGCAGGCATACCAGTACGCGGTTCTCCCTTTCGGGCTAGCCCTGTCGCCTCGCGTCTTCACGAAGGTCGTTGAGGCAGCCCTTGTTCCTCTATGGGAACACGGGGTTCGCATCCTGAACTATCTCGATGACTGGCTGATCCTAGCTCACTCTCGAGACCAGGTTTGCGAACACAGGGACCTAGTGCTCCGGCACATCATGACGCAGTTGAAGGTAAGTCCGTTGGAAAGCACGACCTGATCATCAGGTTCCTGAGAGGAGCGAGGAGACTGAATCCTCCTCGCCCTCCTCTCGTTCCCTCTTGGGACCTCTCAGTGGTTTTAACTGCCCTGCAGAGTGCTCCCTTTGAGCCTCTGCAATCAGTGGAGCTTAAGTTCCTGTTGATGAAGACAGCGCTCCTGGTTGCATTGGCCTCCATCAAGAGGGTAGGGGACCTGCAGGCATTCTTGGTTGACGAAGCGTGCCTGGAATTCGGGCCGGCTAACTCTCACGTGATCCTGAGACCCCGGCCTGGATATGTGCCCAAGGTTCCCACCACTCCCTTTCGAGACCAGGTGGTGAACCTGCAAGCGCTGCCCTTGGAGGAGGCAGACCCAGCCTTGGCACTGCTCTGTCCAGTACGTGCCCTCCGTGCTTACGTAGACAGAACGCAGTGTTTCAGGACCTCAGACCAGCTCTTTGTCTGTCATGGTGGGAAGCTGAAGGGAAAGGCTCTCTCCAAGCAAAGGTTGTCTCACTGGATAGTGGACGCCATTGCTTTGGCTTACCAGCAGCAAGGTCGACCATGCCTCCTTGGTGTGACGGCCCACTCCACCCGGAGTGTGACATCCTCTTGGGCTCTAGCGCATGGTGCCTTGCTAACAGACATTTGCAGAGCTGCAGGCTGGGCGACACCTAACACATTCGCGAGATTCTACAATCTCAGAGTGGAGCCAGTTTCTTCTCATGTACTCGCTTCAACTAGCCGGTACTAGATTCTGCTCAGGTGTCTTCGCTTGCTCACCATTCCTCTCCTCGGACGGGATACGTGCGATATTCTCCTCAGGTGAGCCTCATAAGCCCTGAGTCTCCTCCAGCACTGTTGACGTCAACGCCAGAGTTTTGCCACCGGCAGCTTTCGCGCTTGGCTAGGTGCCTCCATGTGCATGGTCCCCCCTCTGGGCGACCCCCACATGTGTATTCCACTGTAAGCCTCCTTGAGCATGTGTCTTTCCCTCGGCAAGCCACCTTGCCACCCCTGGGGTTGAAATATTCCACCTGCGGCTGGACACCCCAGTGATTCTCCATATGTGACCAGTCACGGAAAGTAGGGACACAACTCGGTTCTGGGGCATTCTGAGTTATTCACAGATTCTGAAAGTGTAGTCTCCAAGCTTTCCAACGATGTGTAACACATGGAAATCTGATAATATTTGGAGAAGTTGTGGCCATTTGAAGGTAGGCACTCAAAAAAGCACAAAGGGGAGAAAACAGCCTCTAAAGATTGTGCAGTTCTCACCTCTCTCTCCAGCTGGGAGTGACAATAGGGCTCATTTACATCTCATTTACATAAGCCATGCCCCCTGTAAAGCACAGGGGGGAGCAGAAAGGTCAGGAAAATGTGCCATCAAAGAAAAAAAAATATATGTTTGCAAACAGGTAATATATAAATAAATGTCTTTTAGCATCTACCGATTAAATTGTATAGCCAACTCTTATGTACACTGAATAAAAATTGTTTTATACGCAATGAAAGGTTTCACAGACTAGGAATAGGGATGGGCGATATGGCCTACAATCCATATTGCGATATACATTGCAGCCTCTTGCGATAACGATATCACGATATATAAATTATAATAAAACCATTTCAGAACAGGTTACACAGACCCTGCTTAACAACTGCTAAATGTAGTTTTAAAAGAAAGAAAGAAAGAAAGAAAGAAAGAAAGAAAGAAAGAAAGAAAAAAAGAAACGGTGCATATAGTTTTGAGAACATTTATTGTGCAAAACTGTAATTATACAACATAATGTTGCAGATAAATAAAATTCAAGTACACTAGCTGCAGAGACTTTAAGTAGGCCTAATGTTTATATTATGGCGTGGAGCTTATGAAACCCCAAATTTAAAATTTGAATATTGTGAAAAGGTTTTCATAAAGCTGTAAGCCATAATCATCAAAACTATAACAAATAAAGGCTTGAAATATCTCTCTTAGTGCCATGCCATAGACAGTAAAAAGTGCAAAACAGTGCAGAATTCACCAAATGTAGTTTTAGTTAAGCTATTTTCTTAAAGTACACAAATAAAATAAAAATGTATAATAAAAAGAAAAAAAATATATCAATCAAAACAGAGCTGGCCCTCCTGACCACTTTTACTTGGTAATAGCAGCATAAGACAAAGGTCTTTGTGACACAGTCCAAATTATATCACATTTGCATCCTCTTCAGTGGACTCTTCTGTGTTGTGACCCTTGGCGCTGGGCATGTGATGTCTCTTGCCTCGTCAGCACAGAATGGCCTGATTTTTTCATACAGATAGGTCTGCCTGTCAATGTTCAGTCCAGGTGGGGCCAGGACAGGAAGACCGTCGATAGGGGGCAGATCTGCTCCGTTGCGCAGTAGCTGATATTCGACAGGTTGTGCATCACAGTGAGCTTTTGCAAGTACCACACCTGGTCTCTTGGCGTCAAAGCTGTGACAGAATAAGCACATAAGACATTTTAAACATGGCAAAGTATTTTCTCATAAAAAAACTGTCATGTGTATGTTGTTGCTATGTTATATTGTATGTACACAATGTGAAAGTTTCAATAAGTACCTGAAGTGCTGATAACTCTTGATATGTGGGAGTCTACGGAAGTGGCGAGTCAGATGCTGCTGCCAGTCAAAGGTCTGGACTAAAACTTTGCCCTCTGCCATTCCAACAAGCTGTGGGATATTGAGGTGACTCACAGGAGAGCTGTTTTCCACAACCTGATGACAAAAAAAGAAGAGAGGAAGAAAAAAAAAAAGATCTTCAGTTAAACGTTTTATTGAAGCAGAACAGAAAACAGCACTGAAGTCATTAAAGCAAAGTAAAGTTAAAGTACCTCAGCGATGTCTGCCAAAGTGTTGACTCTTGTCTTCATGTAGGCTTGCTTGATGAGTCCAAAGCCACAGTCAGGGGAAAACTTGGTGTGGCCAACAATAAGGAAGTGGATTTCAATTTTATCGTGAAGCTTGTGTCCAACCCGCCAGGCAAGGTACCAGAGCATGAAGTTGTTCTTGTTCTGCCCACTGCAGTTGTCACAATGAAGATCCACCTCTGTTTCTCCAACTCCAAAGTTGCAGAAGAAATGATGCATGTAGCTGATGACTTCATTGCTTCCCTTAGTAGATGACATGCCTTCATCAATCAGGTAATTCACCTGTTTCTGCAGCCCTTCACAGGAAACACCAAATAGGCCACATTTCCGTGGGGTCAGGAAGTACATTGGTCCAGTTATTCAGTCTCGGCTCCTCAGCAAAGACATATCTGCATGTTGCCAGCGTACTTCCTTATATACCCCCAAGGTGGGGCGGAGATACGCTATGCAAATTCCGCAGACCCATGGCATTTCATTGCCATTGGCTCGTTTTCTATACTCGAAGGTGATAGGCTTTCTAAGCGAAACCCCATTCGTCGTCATCCGACGTAACGTCTCCGTTCCCTACTCAGGGAACGAGGGTTACATACGTAACCGAGACGTTCCCTTTGTTCAGTGTTCAGTGTTGTCTTAGTTTATGTGGTTGTATTCCTCCTATACTGTATATTCCTCCTTGTGATCCCCTTGTGAGTGTTACATTTTGGATTTGGACATTTTAAATACACTGTACACAAATCATACATCTAATTCAACTTGTTTTCAGTTGCTGCCTGTCATTTAAAAAAAAAAAAAAATGTCTTGTTGAATCTCGTTTATACGCAAATTTTTAATTTAAAAAAAAAAAAACATAAAGTAGAAATTGGTTAAATTATTTTGATCAGTTAAAGTAATGGAAAAAATATATGTTGCCATGACTTACTGATAATATATATATTTTTTATAAATACACTTCATGAGCATCTATCTGTGCATTTAATCTTTAATCATAATAAGCTGATTTTAGACAAGACTTTATCACAAACTGAGCTCTTACTCGTAAAATCAGGTTTATGTTTATGTTTGTCAGGTTTATACAGGACAGTTTCATCTTGTTTCATTTTTGCAAAACAGTTTATCTTAGAGAGGAAAGTAATTACCATGTTAACCTGACAGATGGAGGGGTGACGAGCAACACATGGAGAAAAAAAATCACATCTTTGGACAGATGCAACACACACTCTATCAATTAACCAGGGCATGGTCAGGGTGTGTGTGTTTCCATCTGCTGCTATTGTAAGAAAAACAAGCTCTGTTCCCAAGCACTGAGCTGCTTTCTATATTAAATATAGAGGCTATCTTCTCAGAAGCATCCTAAATTAAACAGAACCTTGTAAGTGACTGATTTGGAACGCTCTATAGCAACTCTTTGTGTCATACTAATAGTGACTGAGTTTGGCATTTGCATGTTACTAAACTAATGGCATAATACTCTAATAAACATAAAACATTTTTAATGTAAACTATTTGTTTATTGAGTGTATCAGATAAAATAAATAAATAAAAAAGCCCTGGGTGTAGCAACTTAAAATTATATTTTATATGTTACAAAAACAGCCTTTCTTCCACATCAGAAGCATTGCTAAGCTACGGAACATGCTATCTGTTTCAGATGCAGAAAAGTTACAGTACTTCATGTATTCATGACCTCTAGACTGGATTACTGTAATATATTTCAAGCTGGTTGTCCTGCATCCTCAATAAACAAGCTACAATTAGTCCAAAATGCAACTGCTAGAGTTCTTACCAGGTCAAGAAAATATGCTCATATAACACCAATTTTATCATCTGGTTTATCATTAGCCGCGTTTCCACTGTCGGGCCAGGGCCGGGCTAGGGCTAACAGCGAGCCGAGCCGGGCCAGTGGCCTCGGGCCTCAAGCACCGGGCTTGCGTTTCCACTGCCGGGCCATTAGCCCTGCAGCGCTGCCCTAAACCCCGCCCTTAACACGCCTTCCTGGATCAAACGTCATACAACCCCACCCATTTCAGCGGGAATTATGATGTTCATTCAGGCAGGAAGTTAGAAAACTTAGATTTTAAGAAGATAGCATGTATTAACTCACCGTCCGCGGCTGCCATAGTGTCCCGACTTGTCTCTCCACTAACAGATGGACGGTGACCCAGCACACCGTCCATCAAGTCGAACCATGGAAAGTTCCTTCTCTGGGCACCGCTTTGTCCATTGTGCGTTTTAATCGCCTTGTACTGCGCCCACAACTTTTAAATTTTTTCCCGAACTTGAAGCGTTGTTCACTGAATGCTTAGCTTAGCAAGTTCAGCAACGATGTATTTTATAACGTCCTCGTTTCTGCACAGAGGAAGCTCCCGAAAAAAAAGTTGCTTTATTTTATGATAGTCCGGTATAAAGAGACGAGACGTGGGCTACTGACAGATAAAATAAAAACATGACTGTGATAGCCTTTATGATTGGTCGGATTTCTTCAAGCGTATGTTTTTTTACTATGCGTATCTTCAAGCGTTTACTATGTTTACTATGGTAACGGTTAGCGCGCATAGTCTTTTGCATCACAAACACAAGGCATTCAAACATGAACGCGAGTTAAATTATTTTAAAAGTCTTTAATGCTGACAGAATCATCCGGCGCTGCCGTCTCTCGACTCAGGTATACTCCGCCTCTGTTCGTAACCACTCCTCTAGCCCGAGCTGGCCCGCTCTGGCCCAAGGTATTCGACGGGCCAGAAATCCTGGCCGTTGGCCCTGAGTAAGCCCCGATCAAGCCCCGGAAGTGACAGTGGAAACGCGACTGGCCCTGGCACGCACTAGCACGGCCCGGCCCTGGCCCGACAGTGGAAACGCGGCTATTAAGTTTCCGTATCAATTATAAAGTCTTGCTACTGACCTATAAAGCCCTAAACGGTTTAGCTCCCGTGTATTTAACACGGGGAGATCAGATCAAATGCACGTGATTATCTTTTCTTTGCTTTTCTGTTTTATCTCGACTCGGGATGCCCAAACTGAGGTAACTAGAAAGTATGTCAGCTCCAATTTGGATCCAGCCTCTTATGAAGACTTCAGATGCCCAACACATATGAAGAGACGGCGCCAACTCCTAAGAGGACTTCAGATGCCCCAACACCTGCATTGTAAACCCCAATGTTGTCATTAATAAAGACATCAAGTTATCATAACTTAACATTACTTGAAGCAAGTTTTGGCATAAAAAATTAAACAGGTTAGTTTAATGTACTCATTTGGCAGCAAAAATCTTTCAAATGAAGATTTTAAGGGCCCTATCTTACACCCGGCACAATGCAGCTCCAAGCGCGATGCAAGTGTTTTTTGCTAGTTTCAGTCCGACGCAGTTATCATTTTCACGTCCTGTGCCATGTTGTTTAAATAGCAAATGCATTTGCGCCCATTTGTGCGCCCATGGGCGTGATGGTCTGAAAACGAGGTGTGTTCTGGCGCATTGTTGGCGCGTTGCTATTTTGAGGCAACAGAAATAGACTGCGCCATTGACCAACTGAAACCTGGTCTAAAGTCAATGCCGCAATTTTTTTGTTTGTTATTTAAAGAGCGCGTTAGTAATGTGCGCCTATAGGCGGGTCCACAACGCGTGTACATTCTGCTTATTAAACACACAGGGACGCACAGCAGCACACAAACATGCCAAATATTAAAATTAAAAGGATTACAACTTAAAAGATTATTAGTCAAGTCAAGTCAAATAATCTTCATTTATATAGCGCTTTAAACAATGTAGATTGTTCCAAAGCGGCTTAACAGTGATAATAGGAAATTAAAGTAACAGAGATTGTTTTGGCTTTATAGCAGCTCTAGAATAAAGTTATTGTTCAGCTAAAGTTAACACGACACCGTTTTAACAGAAAACTCTTAAGTTCTCTCTGCGCAAATGCGAACCTGTGAGAACGCTGATAGCGTGCACATGCGTATTATGAGTTCAGTCTATAGGTATGCGCGTTTTAATATATGTGTGCGCAGGCGTGTAGTCCCTCCCTACAAACCAACCCTCAACAAACTACTTGTCTGGCCTTAAAATTTATAATACAGAATTTTATCGCTTCCGCATAGCCACGCAAACCGGAATTATCCCGACAACGCTTTATCTGTAGAGAGGTAAAGGGACGGGAGGGAGGCCTTCATAGGGGAGAGACTAGTTGACACTTCAGGACTGCGTTGTCGTTGCGTCCAGGCGCAGGTCCTTCATCAGATCTGGATAAGAGCATTACAATAATCTAGCCTTGATGTAATGCACGCATGAACTAATTGTTCTGCATTTGTCAATGAGAGCATATGACGTCATTTAGATAAATTTTTAAGATGGAAAAATGTGGTTTTACATATACTAGACACGTGACTTTCAAATGAAAGATTGGTATCAAAGAGCACACCCAGGTTCCTAACCGACGACGAAGACTTGACAGAGCAGCCATCAAGTGTTTGACAGTATTCTAAGGTTATTACGTGAGGAAGTTTTTTGTCCAATAATTAGAATCTCTGTGTTTTTTCAGAATTAAGTAGTAGGAAATGACTAGTCATCCAATTTTTTATATCAGCTATGCATTCCGTACATTTTTTGAATTGGTAAGTTTCGTCAGGGCGTGAAGAAATATAGAGCTGAGTATCATCAGCATAATAGTGGAAACTAATTCCATGCTTCCTAATGATATCTCCCAAGGGTAGCATGTACAGAGTGAACAGCAACGGTCCTAGTACTGAGCCTTGTGGTATGCCATACTGAATTTGTGATTGATGAGACATCTCTTAATTTACTGCTACAAACTGATAACGGTCAGATAAGTATGATTTAAGCCATGTTAATGCAATTCCACTAATGGCAAAATAATTTTCGAGTCTATTTAAAAGAATGTTGTGGTCAATAGTATCAAATGCAGCACTAAGATCGAGTAACACTAATAGCGAGATACAACGATGATCGGATGATAAGAGCAAATCATTTATAACTCTAATGAGAGCAGTCTCAGTACTATGGTACGGTCTAAATCCTGACTGAAAATTCTCACAGATATAATTTATTTCTAAAAAAGGAACATAGTTGTGAGGATACCGACTTTTCTAGTATGTTTGACAGAAAAGGTAGATTCGAGATCGGCCTGTAATTGACTAATTCTGTACAATCAAGTTGCGTTTTTTTAACAAGCGGTCTAGTCATAGCCAGCTTAAGAGTTTTTGGTACGTATCCTAATGACAAAGATGAATTAATGATATTAAGAAGAGGATCTATGACCTCTGGAAGCATCTATTTCAGTAGCTTAGTCGGTATAGGGTCTAACATATATGTTGTCGATTTAGATGATTTAACGAGTTTAGAAAATTCGTCCTCTCCTATAGCAATGAATGAATCAAATTTTTCCTTAGGGAGACTACACTGCACTCCCTGATGCGATACTGTAGTAGACGGTTGCATAGTTATAATTTTCTCCCTGATATTATCAATCTTATAAGTGAAGAAGTTCATAAAGTCATTACTGCCTTGCTGCTTGGAAACTTCTGGGCTTGAAGCTTTATTTTGTGTTAGTTTAGCCACTGTTTCAAATAAATACCTAGGATTTTGTTTATTTTCTTCTAATAGGGTTGAAAAATAAGCAGATCTAGCAGCTTTTAAGGCCTCTCTGAATGCAATCAAGCTCTCCTTCCATGAAATGGGAAAAACCTCTAGTCTTGTTTTCTTCCAATTGCGCTCCATTTTTCTGGCTGCTCTCTTAAGGGCCTGAGTGTGCTCGTTGTACCACGACGTTGGACTATTTTCTTTAATATTCTTTTAAGCGCAATGGAGCAACTGTGTCTAAAGTGCTGGAACCGAGAGAGTTAAAAGTTTCTGTCACAATATTGTGATTTATCTTTTACACTATATATTGTTACATTAAGCACCAACACTTCAAAATAATTATATTTGAAACTAGACTTAAGTGGTTTTGAAAATATTACTATAAATTACAGCAACACCTCCCTCTTTGCCTTTCAGACGAGGTTCATGTTTATAACCGTAATCTTGTGGGGTGGACTCATTTAAAGTAATGTTACCGTTTGGTTTTAGCCAGGTATCTGTCAAACACAGCACATCTAGGTTATAGTCTGTAATCATATCATTAACAATAAGTGCTTTTGGAGTAAGGGATCGAATATTCAGCAACTCAAGTTTTATCATCTGGTCATTTGTATTATATCTGTTTTTTATTTGTTGAACATCATTAAAAATTTTACCCTTAGATGGGTTTGGAAGTTTTTTGTATTTCCTAATTTGGGGAACAGACACAGTCTCTGTATGATGATATTTAGCTTAAAAAGGCTCTATGTGATGGGATTTATCTGACCTTGGTGACGTGAGACAGCTGGCAGACGGTCGGTTTAGCCAGTCTGTCTGCTTCCTGACCTGAGCCCCAATTCAAGTTTGAGCTCTAAGACTATGTGCCATATTACTAGAGAGAAGAGCAGCACCATCCCAGGAGGGATGAATACCATTTCTTTTCAACAGGTCAGGTCTGCCTAGCCCAGAAAACATTTCCAATTGTCTATGAATTCTATATTATTTTGCGGACACCAATTAGACAGCCAGCCATTGAGTGAGGACAATCTACTTGTCAGGATATAGGCAAGGAGACAGAGGTAAGTGAATCCAAACACAGCTTTATTCAAGGTGACAAGAGTGCAAGGTGAGTATTCAGTGAGTTCAAGTGCAGATTCAGTGAAGATCACTCAGTGCGGGGCGGACAGCAGGTAAGCACGTTCACTTCAGGTATGTTGATACCAAGCAGTCACAGTTCATTAATACTAATATTTTCTCTTACAGATGCGGTCAATAGCAAGCAAGCTCGGAGGACACACTGGAGGTTCGGGAGAACACAGGATCACAGGCAATAGGAAATCGAACAGGAGTCCTGGAGACAGCTGAACAATGACACAGAGGTTAGTGTTTCACAGGTGAGTATACGTTAAGTCTTGGTAACCTGGATGCATCAGAGGCTCAGAAGACAAGGGCTAATGGTCTGTTCCTGTTGGAGGCTTGACACTGAACTGGGGCTATGGTGAGTGTTTTATAGTGCTTGTTGATGAGACTGCTGAGGGTGAACAGGTGTGTGTGATTAGTATACCGGAGAGAGTGATCGTTGTGTGGTGGATGAAATCAAGCTTGATTGGTCCCTGACACTACTAAGGGCGTTTTTCCACTGGGTTCGTTTGCTGCGGTCCGAACCTGAGTGCGCTAGTTCCCGGCGCCCCCCGCAGCGTTGGTCTGGTTTCACACTCAATTAGTTGTATCGAACCCAGGTGCGTTTGCAGTGATCTTACGTCATCGCAAACGCACACGGAAAACGCATGGAGAATACAACTCGACTGAGCATAGCTGTAATTTGTCTGTTTTTTTGGTGCTATTATGCACAACATAGTGAGAGACAACTACGTTTATGTTCACGGCATTGCTCGGTAGTTCTATGAAAACCCAACTGTTTTAATTTGGCGCTGAGTAATGCAAAAACGTCTGCATTCTTGTGTGTTGTATTTAACTGCTCCTGTATGGTTTGTTCTCCCCAAATTTGAATGAGGCACCTCACCTCTTCAGTGTCCCACAACGTTCCCCTGCCACTCATGGTTGTCGTGTGTGAGGAAACAATGATATCGACAGTGATGCGCATGCGCGGGATACTATACTTCCTGAACAAGCGCGCACCCGAGTCCGTGTTGCTTGCACATTAACGCGAACCGCGCCACGGTTCGGGAGCAACCGAGCTCAGACCACCTCCTCCAGGTAGTCTCGGGTTCGGTACTCTAGTGCGCACCCGGGTCCGATGACAGCGTTCACATTAGCGATTTTTCATGCAAACCGTGCCCCGGTCCGCACTAAACTGCCAGTGAGAAAGCGCCCTACGTATCTCTTCACTCCTGCGAACAGGAAGGGGGCCAGAGCAAATTACAGTGGCTGACATCGTACTTGTGAGTTCACACACCTCTTTAACATTAATTTTGGTGATCTCCGACTGGTGGAGTCGAACATCATTAGTGCCGACATGAATAATAATCTTAGAGAATTTACGATTAGCATTAGCCAGCACTTTTAAATTTGCTTTGATGTCAGGCAAACATGTGACTATGGTGGCTGGTGTCTCTATTTTCACGTTCCGTGTAATAAAATCGCCAATAACTAGGGCACATTCAACAGGATTCACAGTGGGTGTTTCACTGAGAGGGGAGAACCTGTTTGTTATGATAATCGGAACGGAAGAGCGGTGTTTTGTCCCGCGACTACAGCGACCTCACCGTCACCCAATTGCCCTGCTGCACGGGCTCTACTTCATCTGGAACCGAACAATGTACAGGGTTCACTAAGCTAGTCACATCCAAAGCAGTATCTACAGCCCTCGATTAAAGTTCGGATGCGTGTCTCTAGTTCTGAAATCTTCTCTGCCAGCCTGACTATCTCCCTGAATTTATCACATGTAAATCCTGTGCTGGCAGAGAAGGCTATGCTATCAAGGCTGGACTGGCCATCGGGCATACCGGGCATTTGCCCGGTGGGCCGACGTGCTTTTTGGGCCGATACATCTCATACATCATGAGAGTAATGTTCAGTAGTAATGATTTCATGAACTTCTTCACTGAGAAAATAGAAAGCATCAGAACCACAATTGTAAACGTTCAATCTTCAATCGCGCCTTATAATTCAGCTTCAATTATCACCCCGCAAGAACAATTACAGTGCTTTACAACTATAGAACAAAAAGAGTTAAATAAACTTATCACTTCATCTAAAACAACAACATGTTTATTAGATCCTATACCAACTAAACTACTGAAAGAAGTGTTACCTGTAGTGGAAGAGCCTCTCCTCAATATTATTAACTCGTCTTTATCTTTAGGTCATGTTCCAAGAACATTTAAACTGGCAGTTATAAAACCTCTCATTAAGAAACCACAATTAGATCATAATAATCTAGCAAATTATAGACCCATTTCAAATCTTCCATTTATGTCTAAAATATTAGAAAAAGTGGTGTCCGCTCAACTGGGCTCTTTCTTGCAACAAAATGATATCTATGAAAAGTTTCAGTCTGGATTCAGACCGCATCATAGCACTGAAACTGCGCTCGTTAAAATCACAAATTATTTACTTTTAGCTTCTGACCAAGGCTGTATCTCAATACTAGTTTTACTTGATCTTAGTGCTGCGTTCGATACTATAGATCATACATTACTCTTAGATCGACTACAAAATTATACTGGTGTTCAAGGACAAGCACTAAGCTGGTTCAAATCATACCTATCTGACCGCTACCATTTTGTCTATTTAAATGGAGAAAAATCGATCATAACTCCAGTAAACTATGGAGTGCCGCAGGGATCTGTATTAGGCCCTCTGTTATTTTCCATATATATGATGCCACTTGGAAATATTATAAGGAAACATGGAATTAGTTTCCATTGTTATGCTGATGACACTCAAATATATATTTCATCACGGCCGGATGAAAACGCTAAATTTTCCAAATTGACAGAGTGTGTTAAAGATATAAAAGATTGGATGACGCGTAATTTTCTTTTATTAAATCCAGACAAGACAGAGGTAATACTTATCGGTTCAAAAAACCGCCCACAAAACCTCGCAAAATACAACTTTAACATCATAGGATGTCCTGTTACTTTACAGTAAAAGACCTGGGTGTTATACTCGATTGCAACCTGTCTTTTGAAAATCATATTTCATATGTTACAAAAACAGCCTTTTTCCACCTTAGAAACATTGCTAAGCTACGTAATATGCTATCAGTTTCTGATGCAGAAAAGTTAGTTCATGCATTCATGACCTTGAGACTGGATTACTGTAATGCTTTATTAGCTGGTTGTCCTGCATCCTCAATAAACAAGCTACAGTTAGTCCAAAATGCCGCCGCTAGAGTTCTTACGAGATCAAGAAAATATGATCATATAAACACCGATTTTATCATCACTGCATTGGTTACCTATAAAGTTCCGTATTAATTACAAGGTATTGCTACTGACTTATAAAGCCCTAAACGGCTTAGCTCCAGTCTATTTAACGGATCTTCTATCACCCTATAATCCATCGCGCTCTTTAAGATCACTAAATTCAAGGCTTTTGGTCATACCTAGGATATCCAGAACCACCAAAGGAGGGAGAGCATTTTCACATTTGGCTCCAAAATTCTGGAATAGTCTTCCTGATACTGTTCGTTGCTCAGACTCGCTCTCCCAGTTTAAAACTAGATTAAAGTCGCATCTCTTCAGCCAGGTTATTCATATAATCCCACAGTTCAAACTACAATCCGGCCTCTAGCTCATAAATGCCAGAGGAGAACTGGCCCCCGACTGAGCCTGGGTTCTCCCAAGGTTTTTTTTTAGGACACCATTAGGTCACTTGATGGAGTTTTTCGGTTCCTTGCCACTGTTGCCTTTGGCTTGCTCAGTTGGAGATATTTTGGGGATATTTAATTTAATTTTATCAATCAATAAATTCCTCTTGAAACAAACTTTGTTGTATTATTTAAATGTAATACTGTGAAGCTGCTTTGATACAATCTGTATTGTGAAAAGCGCTATACAAATAAACTTGACTTGACATCTTTTTTTTTTTTTTTTTTTTTGCCCATAAAATTTGTACATCGGCGGCCCATTCGTTTTGTTTTGTTTTGCTTAATTGGCGGCGCTGGGTTTGTGCCGGTGCAATGCAGTGGTCAAAAAAAGTCAGTGTTAGTTTTTTTTTTCTGACAGACCAGCCCATGAAACACGTAGATCAGCGGCCCATTGGTTCTTTTCTTGATTGACACTGGGCTGGCCCAATCACAACTTTAAACAAGTGAGCGAGCGTGCAGCAGTGTCAGTTGTATCTGTCAAAATAGTCTGCGAGATGGAGAAGAAACGCAAGGATTGTGCAGAAAAATAGCGTGAAAAAATAGAACCAGGCCCTTAAAGCAGACACTGTAAAATGTGTCAAAATATATGCTTTCTGCCCTTCATCAGTTCCAGTGATGATGATGATAGTGAGGAGGATCAGGAGAGAGATGAGAAAGTGTAGAGCCTGCGGTAAGCAGAACTACTTTCAAAACACTTAAGCTATTTTCACTCGTTCCTATAATCACTCATTACATGGCATTAGTGGTTTTAAGGAATAGGAGTTGGTATGCATATAATTAAGGCCGTGCAAAGATGGGTGGTGTTTATGATCATATAGTGGGCCAGTCTGGGCCAAAATGCCCAGGCCGATTTTTTTGTCCCAGTCCAGCCCTGTATGCTATACATGTTACATGAAGTGCAAGTGACAATAAGAGGAGATGACATGACTCACCGTGTTTGTTGACTGATCCTACTCACCTAAGTTTTGATGAACTCGTAAAAGGCGCGCGAGAAAAATAAATAAAGAGTGCACGGATGGCACGCTAACAGGCTAGCGAATTACTAGCGTGTTGTGCAAGCAATAACGATTTAGATTGAAGCTAGCGATGTCAGCTTAATGTGTGATGTTGAGTATTTAGCAGTATAAACAACAAGGAATGATATATTCAAAACAGAAAAATATACGAAGCTTACAGACGCAAGCCAACTCAGCAGCTGCAACGAGGCAGGCAGGAGCTATCAATCAGACAGGAGTAATCGATATTATTGTGTACATAAAGATATGGTGGAATCCGGTTTTTCCCGTAGATGGTCTGCTTGCACACTTTTACCTCGCACACGAGCAGTTCCGTTTGCGCTCTGGAGACGGCTTCGGTCTTTCCACTATCAAATTCCGTCATGTAAATAGCGAAAATGCCATGGCACGAGCGCAACTGGCATTTAAAGGGAATGGGAGATGACACTCTGATTGGTTTAACGCACGTAAATCCCAAAACACACCCATTACTCATTAAGAGAATAGGGACAACCCTTTTAGACCATGCGCGCTGACCATTTTTCCCGTCGTTAAACTAGCAAAAGTGGATTCGGACACGTTCTAAGTGAACTTGCACCCTGCGCTTTAGACCATGCGCATAGATTGTTAAAATTTTGTTAGAAAAAGATTGTTAAATCTGACATTGGACATTTCAGTGAAACTTATGGTGTATCACGCACGGACATTTCAGGCCTCGCATTTGGAGCTGAATCACAGGAGACTTTCAATTCCTGACGCCTCTAAATTGATTAGTTTTTTTAATCGACTACTGTCTCTACTCTGGAGCCTGTTGTTTCCCCTCGCCCGCAGCCTCACTGACTGCAGTTCTTGCCCGGTATTTTCTGAGGCTGAGAAATCGTAAATGGTAAGTGTGAATTCATAAAACTATTTTAAATAACATGTTTGCCAGAACATATCAACATTTGTTCAATATTGTAACAGTTTTTTTAAAACGGTATTTTCCAGCCCGACGTTGTTTTCGAGCCGTTTATTCCCGCTCCTGCTCCATTCGAATCTTGGGTGCTGACAGCATCCGGTATTTTCTGTGAGATTTACATCAGACAAAGGTAAGTGTGAATTCATAAAATCTTTGTAAATAACATGTTTACCATAACACAACAGCAAAGTTTTTCAATGTCATGTTTTTTTCTGAACCATAATTTCTAGCCCACTGCCATCAATTACTGCGTGCGCTGACAGCGTCTTGTGTTTTCAGAGATTTATATCAGACTAAGGTAAGTGCAAATTCATAAAACCTTTTTAAATAGTTACCAAAACATAAGATTAAGTATTGTTGATTTAAATTGAGTGTGTTTATGTTGAAAGATTTGTCTAGCCATCTTAGCTACTTTGGTAACTGCTAACTGGTACTTAGTTATCAACTGCAACATACATTTCTAAGAAGTTAGCTATTAGTTAAATATTCACGTTTATTAATTAATATTAGCCAAGCTAGAGTGTTTTAGTTGTTAATGTATTCCCCTTTGACAAATCACAGACACTTTAACTGTCACAGATGTAACTGTGTTAAGGAAGATGTGCTGTCCTGATGTGGAAGTGCTTTTCCTTAACTGTAAGCCGTTCTACTCGCCGCGGGAGTTTTCCTCGCTCGTTCTCATCAGTGTTTACATTCCACCGCAAGCACACGTGAGTACGGCGCTGCAACAGCTGGCTGATCTGATCACAGAAACAGAACAACAACACCCGGACTCTGTTCTTATCATTCTCGGAGACTTTAATCAGGCAAAACTCACACGTGAGCTGCCTAAATTCAAACAGCACATTACATGCCCCACCAGAGACAATAATATTTTGGACCATTGCTACACCACAACAAAGGATGCATATCGCTCCGTTGCCAGAGCAGCTCTAGGACTTTCCGATCACTGCCTGGTTCATCTTCTACCAACTTACAGGCAAAAACTTAAAACTGCTAAGCCAGTAATAAGGACTGTAAAGAGATGGACCAACGACACAGAGCAGGTCTTACAAGCCTGTTTTGAATGCACTGACTGGAGTGTTTTTGAAGCTGCTGCCAGCGATCTGGACGAGCTCACAGAGACTGTAACATCATACATCAGTTTCTGTGAGGATTTATGCATCCCTACCAGGACTTACTTATCATTCAACAATGATAAACCATGGTTCACACCAAAACTCAGACAGCTTCGTCAGGTCAAAGAAGATGCCTACAGGAGTGGGGATAGGATCTTGTATAATCAGGCCAGGAACACATTGACAAAGGAGATTGAAGTGGCTAAGAAGAGCTATGCCAAAAAGCTGGAAAACCAGTTTTCCTCCAACGACCCTGCATCAGTGTGGAAAGGCCTGAAAGACATTACCAACTACAAGACACCATCCCCCAGCATCGACAGCAACAAGCATCTTGCGAACGAGCTGAATGTCTTTTACTGTAGATTTGAGACCCCCGATCAGACACCCCATACCCGCCCTGACCATCTCTCTACACAGCCATCAACACCTCCAGCCATCTCCCTCCCCTCCCTCCCTGCACTTCAGATCAGTGAGGATAATGTGCGTCAGATCTTCAGGAAACAGAAGAGAAGGAAAGCACCAGGCCCAGATGGTGTTTCACCAGCCTGTCTGAAAACCTGCGCTGACCAGCTGGCCTCTATCTTCTCACTGATCTTCAACAGATCACTGGAGCAGTGCAAAGTCCCTTTCTGCTTTAAACGCTCCACCATCATCCCAATCCCGAAGAAACCAAAGATCACAGGACTCAATGACTACAGACCTGTTGCCTTAACATCTGTGGCCATGAAGTCATTCGAAAGACTGGTGTTAGCATATCTGAAGGACATCACTGGACCCTTGCTGGACCCCCTGCAGTTTGCCTACAGAGCAAACCGGTCTGTGGATGATGTGGTCAATATGGGACTGCATTACACCCTACAACATCTGGACAAACCAGGGACCTATGCAAGGATTCTGTTCGTGGACTTTAGTTCTGCCTTCAACACCATCGTCCCATCACTGCTCCAGACCAAACTGACCTAGCTCTCTGTCCCTAGCTCCGTCTGTCAATGGATCACCAGCTTTCTGACAGACAGACAACAGCTAGTCAGAATGGGCAAAATCACGTCCGACAGCCGCACCATCAGCACCGGTGCTCCACAGGGATGTGTTCTCTCACCACTGCTCTTCTCCCTGTACACAAATGACTGCACCTCTAAAGACACCTCTGTCAAGCTCCTGAAGTTTGCAGACGACACTACTGTTATCGGACTCATCCGGAACGGTGACGAGTCTGCGTACAGACAGGAGGTGGAGCAGCTGGCTCTTTGGTGCAGTTATAACAACCTGGAGCTGAACACGCTCAAAACAGTGGAGATGATCGTGGACTTCAGGAGAAACCCCCCTGCACTCCCTTCACTCACCATCATGGACAGCACTGTGACTGCAGTAGAGTCATTCAGGTTCCTGGGCACCACCATCTCTCAGGATCTGAAGTGGGACACTCACATAGACTCTATTGTGAAGAAAGCCCAACAGAGACTGTACTTCCTGCGTCAGCTGAGGAAATTCAACCTGCCACAGGAGCTGCTCGTACAGTTCTACTCAGCTGTCATCCAGTCCATCCTCTGCACTTCCATCACCGTCTGGTTCGGCTCTGCTACCAAAACCGACCTCCGTAGACTACAGCGGATAGTTCGGACTGCTGAGCGAATCACTGGCACTACCCTTCCCACACTCAAAGTACTGCACTCATCCAGAGTGAGTAAAAGGGCTCGCAAAATCACTCTGGACCCGTCACACCCAGCACACTCTCTGTTTGAACTGTTACCGTCTGGTCGACGCTACAGAGCACCGAGCACAAAAACAACCAGACACAGGAAAAGTTTCTTTCCCCAGGCCATCTACCTCATGAACACTTAAATGTTCCCCTACTGTGGAACAAACATGTGCAATACTTCCCTCAGACATTTCATTATAGCACCTTATAACTTTATATATATTTATAATTTATAATCTTTTTATTTTATTTTTTCTATTTTTTTTTTTTTATTTTTTATTTATACCTGTTACTTGTCACTTGTCTTGTCACTTTGTATTGTATGTGTACTGGAAGCTACTGTCACCAAGACAAATTCCTCGTATGCGCAAGCATACTTGGCAATAAAGCTCTTTCTGATTCTGATTCTGATTCTGATTTATTCTCAACTGTCCTCAAAGGCTTCAAATACAGTACTGAAGGAAGAACTGCAGCTGACTTTTGATTTACTAATTCACTTGTAATTATTTTTCTCCCTTTATTTAGAACTTCTGGGCAAATATTTGATTAAGAATGTAGAAATATAAAATATGAATGAAATATAAAACAGTTTTCAAAAACAAATGATTACAGGCCCAACATAAAATGTGACCCGATCTGGCGAAATGAGTCGGAAGTCGCAACGTTCCATTTTAAGATATGGGCCGATTATGTGGAAAAACAATGAAATAATATTTGTTATTTTATTAATTTTTTTGTGCTAAATTTCAAAGAACAGACATTCAAAAATAATCTCCTAAAGTTTCGTAGTCCAGATAATTGAGTAAAGGTATTTAAATGACTATTAAAGTTTACAAAGTTTTACTAAATTCGCTGGAAATGAATATTGCTTTTCTCAACTCCTCTCATCACCTCTGAGCATTTCCCGGGTATCCCCTGAAACGTCTCTGCTCTCCAAATATGGTGTTACACGTTGTATAGAACCAATCAAAAAGCTTAGAAATGTACACAAACGCTGATCATTTCTCAATAGGTGTGTTCGACATCGGCTGGATGTAACTGATCGGCGAGAGTAGCCGCGTGCAGGCGGGGAGGAGCTGCAAACGGAGACGTGAAGCCGGACACTTTCTGGTTCCCGTAGTGATCGCTCACGTGGTGTTTGCATAATACTTTACCACAGCTGCAGTGAAATAAATGCAATATTTGCCAAATAATACACAGATGCTTCAGAGACATTTTCATTCAATAAATTTATGTACTGCTTCATACAGTGTCTGTTTGAACAAGAATAAAGTTCAACATAAGCTACTATCAACGAAGTGGAGTCTACGTTTTTTAAGCAGTTTTAATTTGATAAACATGACACAATATAACATGACAACGACATGAAAAGAGTGTTCACTGTTATAATAAACTGATTTGAGAGCTTTAGAGGAACTAAAGGTGTTCGAATAAACACGAAACACACGTGATCGTTGTCATGCGGTGAATCCGGCCAATCGTGGAACAGATGTGTCGTCATCAGCCCACTCGCAGCCTAGTGCAGCCGCTCTTGAGAAGCTGCGCTGGCTGAGTTCTCCAGCTACTCTCGAATCGCTCTCGCGGTACTTTGATGGCATACGTCACAGTCACGTGTCGTCGGCGCTGTATCAAGTCGGACAAAATTTCTAACCGGCATGCACTGCTTTAAGTCAGCCGCCGATCGGTCTGCGCAGAGCTGCATGAAGTCGAACAAGCCTAATGGGAAGCCCCATTTCGACTGACCGGCAGGCGATTGGTCCAGCCATCCTCCTGTCAGACTCGCAGCGCTCTGTGTAAACAAGCTAGCAGATCTCCTCAAGATTAAATATTATTAATTTGAGAAATGTCGCTGTCAAAAGAGAGCAAAGTCACCAAAAAGTCGGCAAAAGCGTTGAACTCCCTGGAGGCTTCTAACCTAAGCTCTGCTGCTGGTCATCAAGAGTGGCTAAGGCTAGTCAGTGATTTTTTTTAATTTGGAGAGTGACAGCCCTGTGGTATTAATCGTGTATGGATGTGAGTGAGTGCAATTATTCTGTGAGTGTATTTATCTGCAAGGAAAATCCATTACAATGTGTTTGATTTATTTTAACCCAATATTTAACTGTTGGTATCTCCGTTATGAATATGTTACACTGTTATTGTCAACTAGCCTACACAAAGATATGATTGCATAGGATAACATTTTGTTCTCTGTTTCCTTGTCTCTCTGCCTCTCTCACTTTCTCTCTCTCTCTCTCACACACACACACACACACACACACACACACACACACACACACACACACCCTCTCTCAAGCAAAACTGTAGCACCTCTGTTCAATCTTTCTGATTTTAGTAAATGTTTGTAAAAGTGCCTTTTAAATTATTTATTCAAATAAAAAATTTAAAATAATTTGAGCTTCAGCCTGGCATAATAGCATATGTCTTTGGTCAAATTAAGCTGCACTATAAATAGTTCATCCCTTTAAATGCAATGGATTTTGAAAGATATCAACAAAAAACAGGCCAAAAACTTAAAAAGCGATTTTCTCAGGTTTTCAATTGGAAAAAGAGGGCAGACGACCATAATTCAAATGTGTATATCTTTACAACCATTCAAGGTATGACTTTGACTAGGATATCAGTTGAAACCGCCTCTCCGTCTGAGCCCAGTGAAGAGCCTGCTAAAGCTGCGAAGTATACTCACCTCCATTCTCTCCGTTTGAGTCTAGTGAAGAACACACTAAAGCTGTGAAGCATATCCGCCTCTTCTTCCATTCGAATCCTGTTGAGGCGAACGTCGAAACTACTACAGTAGTTGTTTTAAAGAGATGTTTTAATTAAATAAAGAGACTTTTGTACTTGCTTTTGGTTGTCCTGTCTGCTGTGTCCTGCGGGCTAGCTCCTCACGGTGGTGTGTAAGTCAGGGGTCGACGGCCGGTCGTTAAGAGCCCACCCCGACCTGTGACATAACTTCTTTTAATGAAACTGTTTGAGATCGAATTAATGCTAGATGTTTTGATATAAATTAAAGACATGGCATCTGAGGACTATTTCTAATTTTTCTCAGTTATTTTGCTTTTTTTCCAGACTCAGTCTTTGGCTCATTCTTACATAGCAAATGTGTCCATTTGTTTTGATTAAATTAAAATATTATTATTATAACCTGAAGAAAGCCTGCAATATTTGTATTACCATATTAAAAAGAATCTTAACATTGATAAAGCAAGGGTAACACAAATGCTACTCATTTTCATAAATACACACGGTAAGATAAAGATAAAATTATATGAAAATAATGTCTATAATGAAATGAAATGGGCTCAGTGTGCACTCCTGGGCCTGTATTCATAAAGAATCTTAATGCAAAGAGTAGCTCCTAGTGACAAAATTCTAAGAAAATTCTTAGAAATGTGGGCGTTTACTCTTAAAATTAAAGAAAAAATCCTAGTAAAGAAAAAAGTCATTCAGAAAGCATCTTAACCCTTAAAAGAGGTCTTAAGGTCAAAATTGTTAGGAGCACGGACGAGGACTTTTAAGAGGCTTAAGAGTTTCTTTAGCAGAGGAGAAAATGGCAGAAAGACGAAGAGGGAGAAGAAATGTGTTGCAGACAATGAATAACAGTGAGTTAATAAGACGCTATAGATTAGATCGTGCAGGGATCATGTTTGTGACTGATCTTATTAGAGACACGCTAACATCTCCGACACAGCACAGAAATGCCATATACTTAAAATCACTTTTTTTTTTTTTTTCTTGGACAACCAACCAATCACAGTCTTCAAAAGATTGTGTCATACATAGCAACGGGGTCAACCCCGCCTCCTCACTAAGATGAAAGTTTTTGTCTTTTCCTTACTCAGAGTTGCTCTCAGATCGGTCCCGAATCGCTTTTAAGCTAAGACTCCTACGTAAAAGTTTTTAAGCTAAATTAAGAGTTTTCTTAGAGGATTCTTAGAATCTTTATGAATACGGGCCCTGGGCCCGTATCCCTAAAGAATTTTTGTGCAAAAAATGGCTCCTAGCGGCCAAATTCTAAGAAAATTCTCAGAGTCATGACGTTTTCTTAGAATTTCCCCTAAAAGTGACACGAAAATCCCAGTTAATATAAAAGCTATTCCTCAAGATTCCTAGCGCTTAAAAGGGCTCCTAAGGCGAGATCTGCTAAGAGCAGGGAAGAGGACTTTTAGTGGCTTAGGAGTTCCCCTAAGCAGCTGCACAAAACCTTTTTTTCTCCATTTTCTGTGTTTGTAGGATATTTGTTAACAAGCCTTCATAAATAGACCAGCCAGCAATCACAGACATTGATAAAAGCTGAGCCGTGTTACCCTCGTTAAGATCACACTGAGTTGTAACGTTGCAATTTCTACTTCATTAAGGACAGCCCCTTGAGATAGGCCATCTTGTTTTCAATGGGGTCCATATGGGAGTGAAAGTACAAAATATGCTAGCTAGGATATTAATATGAGCAAATAAGACATGAATCATTATTTGAACAGGGTGTAATGAGCTTAAGTTTTCACATATTTTAGATTCTAATGTTAGGCTATAACCCCTACAGCTTACTATTCATTTTCCAGATATTTTCTTGAATGTGAAATATTATTTACAATTACAGTCTGCATAAGATTAGAGTGTATAATTATGTTTATTGATTTGAGGGTACATCCTTTGCTCATTATCACCAAAAGTTAATTTTCATCAAACTTGTAGGATCAACCAATCACGGCTTTTGAAATGATGACTCATACCTAGCAACGGGGTCAACCACACCTCCTCACTAAGATAGGATTTTCCATCCATTCCTTGCTCAGAGTTCACTGAAAATGTTCTGGAATCACTTCTAAGCTAAAACTCCTGGCAAGGAATTTTTAGGTTAAGTTAGGAGCTCTCTGAGAGGATTCTCAGAATCTTTAGGGATACGGGCCCTGAAGTTTAATGGTTTGGCACACGAAAGTCTGTGTGTATATATACAGTGGTAGCCAAATTTATGAGAGCGGTAAGATTTCTTTAATGTTTTAAAAGAAGTCTCTTCATTTATTTGATCCAAAATACAGCAAAAACAGTAATATTGTGAAATATTTTTACAAAACAACAGCATTTGTCTGAAATAGATAGCTTTTGCAACATTATAAACGTCTATACTGTCACTTTTGATCAATTTAATGAGTCCTTGCTGAATAAAAGTGTTAATTTCTTTAATTTCGTTAAAAAAAAAAAAAAATAAAAATAAATGCTGTTTATTTGAACTTTCTATTCATCAAATAATACTGAAAATAAATTGTACACAACTGTTAATAATCATAAATGTTTCTTGAGCAGCAAATCATCATATTAGAATGATTTCTGAAGGATCATGTGACACTGAAGACTGGAGTAATGATGCTGAAAATTCAGCTTTACCAACACAGAAAAAAATTGCATTTTAAAATATATTCAAATAGAAAACAGTTATTTTAAATTGTAAACATATTTCACAATATCACTGTTTTTGCTGTATTTTGGATCAAATAAACGAAGCCTTGGTGAGCAGAAAATACTTATTTTAAAACATTAAAAAATCTTACCGTTAAAATAATTTTGGCAACCTCGCTCTGTAATATGGTGCTAAGAATATCATGAAAAGAAACACAAAACGCTTATAACCTAGATTCTTGTATAATGAAGAAGTGCACCTTGAAGAAGTGCATTCAGTCCTGTTTGACAATCACTAAAGAATTACTAAACAGCTGCCATGAAAACACACTTCTTGTATGATAAATGATACAAATCGTCATTTTGCGTCATCAGAGGATTTTTTGGCCAGAGGCTAAAGACTATAGCCAGTAGGAGGGGCTGCCCTGCTTGTTTTCAACCCGCCCATAGAGGGTGGGATCTCACTCACGTTTAAGCAATCTTTCTTTGGAAGCTAAGCTAGCAGGCTCTTGTTCTGTGGAGAAAGCTGAGTACTAGTAGCCTAGCCTTGTTGTTTTCAACTGCGCTCTGTAACCGGTAGGCGTGGCTTGGGAGTGGCCTCCTAGGGCAGTGAAGCAAGTGCATTCTGGGAGTTGTTGTCTTTCATCCACACACAGTAAGCCAAAAATACATTTTCTGGCTTTTCTCAGTCTAGAAAGCTCCAAATTCTAAAATAATTTCACATTTCTTCTACATAAATGACCTATTTTAAATACACATTCATCTTTCCAGAGGTGAAGTATCCCTTTAAGTAAGATTTATTACAAAGTGCATTTTAAAAAGTGCACTTAAGTGTGTTTAAAAATATTGTCATTAAATTGTACTTGTTTTAAGCACACATAAGTGGCCTTTAATTTTAATTATATTACATTATCTGTAAGTGCACTTTTAAAAAGTATACTTTTAAGATTTGAAGTACACAAAAAGTACACTTTCAATATAATTAAGCACACTTATTTTTCACAAGGGCAATATCAACGTGAGTGAAATGCCCACGCTCAGCTGTCAAGTCATCATAGGTAAGTCACAATGGCAATGCACTGGCGTTAGTTTTACTGAGGATATACTATATGTCACCAAATGTCAAACAATTAGGCCTACATTTCAGTGAAAATTAATAGCAGGTAATAGGCAGCTTTTTGTTTTTTTGAAACCAGCGAAAATTGCAGGATAGTGTAGAACTGGGGTTTTCAAAGTGGGAGCCGCCAGCTAGGGGGCGCCGGGGGCCGCAGCAAGTAAAATTAAATAAAAATAAAAAAGAGTTAGAAAACTAGTGTTGTTTTTGGCGGCCTGTTTTAATTTTAGTTTTAGTCTAGTCTTTGTGTCAAGCTGTCGTTTTAGTTTTTATTAGTTTTAGTTTTAAAAGTTTTAGTCTACGAAAACTGATGACATTTTAGTCTAGTTTTAGTCGATGAAAACTGATGACATTTTAGTCTAGTTTTAGTCAATGAAATGTTAGTATTTTAGTCTCTTTTTAGTAATGCAATTCTGTTTAACCCAGTCAATATAGTATTTCCAACAAGGTTATCTTTTATTATATTTAGGGCTGTGATGGTGGCAGTTTTTTTTTTTACCACTGCGGTGGTAATGGACCAACTACCGGCGGTGGTTGGGGGGTTGTTTAAAAAAATAAAAACTCGTTTTATATTTCCACACAAAAGACGCATGATATAGCCTATCACTCTGCGCTTTGAGAGGGATGTGGGACACGAGCAGGAAAGAGACCATCGATTTCTTTTCTGATATCTTCATGTTTTCTACTTGATGTAAATTGGTCTGAAGAGCGAATTTTATCTTCCACAAGGGCGAGATATTTAGGCTATGTTTGAGATTGCGCTGCCAGAGAAAGTGAAACTAAAAATCATCCGCGCGTGTGAAACGCGCTTTACAACTAAACGTGACGCGCCTTTCCATGTCTAATAACAAGCACAAAAGAATTTGACATGCAAGTACAAATGTAGGCTATCTGTCCTACAGCGTTTTTCTACTTTACCACAGTAAAGAATACGAATATAATAGGCCTAATTAAAAGCGAACCAATGAAGAAACGTTTAATCCCCTTAGAAAATGGTGAGACGTGAGTGAAGATTTAGGAAAGGAAACAAGAGATTCCATGCAGGGATGAGTCACGATTTTTGAATATTCGATTAGTTTATTTAATTACAGAATATCGAATAGGTTGTGCGATTATTCTCTAAAATAAAATCTCCATGTTCTGGTGCTGATGCGGTGGTGACGCGTTCATGTAACCGGAGGGTGACGCTGCCAATAACGCACATAACAGCTGTCAAAGAACCGGCAAAAGTAATGATTATGAATGTGTCAAATATATCAATGAGACATTTTAATGGAATAACTAATGGAATAATATTTTTAAATTCGCTGATAATCGGGTGACCAGATCGCAAACCAGAATTTAAAGCCGACAAAGCTACAGATGGTGGACAACCAGAATGCCTATCACCGCGGCGAAAATAAACCAGCCGCATTTCAAAGTCGTTCCCGAAATGTCCGCCAGGTGGCGCAAAGGGACATTGTGCAAAACAGCAGCAATTGCCGTATTTTAAAATGTAAGTGGGTTAAATATAAAACCCTAAGCCTAATAGGCATATTGTTCATATATATAAATAGGCCTATTAGGCTACAACAGAATAGAACCAAAGATAGAATCAATTTTAGAACTGAAAAAATAGAATCAAAAGTTAAAAATGGAGACAATATTAGGAGCAATGACGCTGAATATTTGTACTATTCTATTGAGGAATTAGATAAATGAAGAGCTCTCGTGAGCGATACAATTGCATAGTAATTTATAGTGATTTCAAAAGCAGTCCTTAAAAAAAAAAAAAAATACATAGAGTAGTGTGGCATAATTTTTGAGAGATTACGCGGAACGCGTTTTAGTTAAGATCCTGGTTTCAATGCCCTTATATAGGCTAGGCTACTGCTTAAAAAAATGTCACAACGCGTTTTGAGATTGTTTTGAATTAAACATTGAAGTTTAAAATGTAGTGTTTTGGCACACCAGGCCGAGTGGCGTTACGCATTGTTCAAAAATCAGGTTTTATTCTGGCATGTTGAATTGGCGTTAGAATTTTTTTTAGATTTTAGATTTCGTTAGATTTTTTTTCTCATAACAGCTAAAATAACTTAATATATGCCTTGTCTTAATATGACCTACTTAATATAGGCAATATGCATATAATAGCCTATATAATAAATTAGCTAAACTTGAGCACTAAATATTTAATTTTCAATTATTTTAATTATCACAATTAAAGTTTTAATTTTATTAAATTGAACAAGCAGCATTTAATCAAATATTCTAAAAGATGTATTATTAATAATAATGTTATTTCAACATAATATTTCGTTTTTTCGACATAATATGTGCGTGCAACAAGCAAGATGTGTATTTGTAAATCCGGTGATGCGTGCATTGATTTTTATCAATAAACTAGTGTTTTCTGACAGTGTCGACTGCAAAGATGAAGTTGACGATCGCCATATTTGTAGTGAACGCACCTAGAGAGAAATGCACGTAAAGACATAATCAGAGAGTAGCCTTTTTCTTTTCGTTTTGAATTATTTCGTTTGAAGACATTTCAAGCTTTGTGTATTTGATGTATTTATCATGTCTGTGTGAGGCATACGCTGAGTTTCGTTAAGTTAGGAGGATGAGATGCGCTCCAGCTGACGTGCAATGCAAGTGACCGCGCGGGCGCCTCCATGATTAGTGTCTGTTATATTTGCTTCTCTTTCTTATCTCTTAAATCCAGCAATTGGTTGATGAAAAATTGATTAAAATTAAGATGCAATTTATAGAAAACGAAATTCACTTTAAAGAAAGGTTTTCTACTAAACAACACTTAATGAAGTGGTCAAAATCATGTCTGACCCACTCCATATCCATCTCTCGATATAATGCATCCTATCTTACTCGTGCTGTTCACTTTTCATATTCAACATAGATGGAAAAAAATAACATTAGAATATTTTAACAAATATGATACTAAATGAGATTATTTAATGGCTACAACAGTATAGTAGGCCTATAGACTCTATTTGTACAAATTGCTGCACATTAATTTAATTAAATGAAACCTTGTAACGAATTCACACTGTAGGGTAGACTGTGTACAGTTGAGACACGTTAAATAACTTGCGTTCGCAGCAAGCACAAGTTGTGATTTTTGCTGTGCACTTGCATATTAGTGTCAGCTGGGAAGGAAATATAGAGACCAGACCTCTTGGAACTTTAATTGAATACATAGCGTTGGTAAAGCATACTGAAATTACATCCCTACAAATGTATTAGGCCCTACTGAAAATAAATGTATCGAATTTAAGCAAAGTAGCCTAAATGTTAAGACTGTAAGCCCTTTGCTTTTTTCGTAGCCTAAAGGATTCTTATAGCCGACTTTGTGTTAATTTAATCTGTAGGCTAGAGGATTTTTTTAACTCAAACATTAACACTGAAATAAATGAAACTAAAGTATTGTAAATTTTTTGGCACACCACGACGAGTGGCGCTATGCATTGTTCTAAAGCCAGGTTTTATTCTAGCATGTTGAATTAGTGTTCGACAAACGCGGCGGCGCGTTCTTTTGAATGAAGAGCGCTTCTCGCTCGTGTGAGCGAACACACACTGGAACGTTAGGCCATGTCGCAACGAGTGAATCGTGGCAGAGTGGTTGAACTTACGTTACGATCATTTAGATGACACGGGTTCGAATCCCGTACTAACTTAGACTACTGATATTTTTATATTAGCCTATTAATGCATTGTATAGTCTATTGTTGATGCAGAGAGATTTGTCTATAGTTCTAAAACATAGTTTTTTGCTTATAGCCTATTTACAAAATAAAATCACCATGCATTTCCATTTTACACCAAGGAACAAATATTATACAATGACTTTACTTCTGTAACCTATAATAATTCCAATCGTAATTTCAAAAGCAGTAGGCCTAGATATATATGACGTTTAAACGACAAACAATAAAATCAGAACCAGTATTCTGTTGCGTTCATGGTTCCAGTGGCAGTAATGCATCCACGGCTTTTCAAAATGTCACAAAGCGTTTTGAGATTGTTTTGAATGAAATATTGAAGTTAATAATTAAGTGTTTTGGCACACCACGACGAGTGGCAAACTCTTTGTTTTGTTTTGCAAACTCAGCTAGCCTGTGGGGGGTTTGGAGAAGGATATAGTTGCTTTATCGTGGGGGTGCAGGACAGAGGTGTTAATGTTCCGTCTTTCATATGGAGAGTGTCGGAGCCAGCCTGATGAGCAGGCAAAGGCAAAATTCTAAGGATTAATCTCAAAATCTCCAAAAGTCCATAGCCTATGTACAGTAGGCCCTATATCTTATTACATTTTATATTGTAGTTTTATTGATTGTCTTTAAAGGTTTTCCACAAACAATTTCAATTTAGCAGCTCTTTAATTCGCGACCCACCTCGTTTTATTGTAAGGTGAATTCAGCAAGGCATGTTGTATCTTTGAAGGAACAAA
This sequence comes from Leuciscus leuciscus, assembly GCF_965113295.1. Classification (NCBI taxonomy): domain Eukaryota; kingdom Metazoa; phylum Chordata; class Actinopteri; order Cypriniformes; family Leuciscidae; genus Leuciscus; species Leuciscus leuciscus. The sequence continues at coordinate 43,580,922 of NC_138733.1, forward strand.
AGCTATTTGTTACAGTTTTTTCTTCGTGATTTGTGTGGATGACACACAGCGACATACAGTATTATCAGCTGTATGGTGTTTTTTTTTACGCTGAAATGCTTAATTTCGAGAAAGACCCGCCGCGCGCAGTGAGGGAGACCAAACTTACTAAAAAAATATCCAGCGCGAGAGAGGCAAAGAAAAATGCCTGTTCTTAATTTATGTTGTTTTGAACTTTTTTCGTTTTGTACCGTTTTAATTTTTTAATTTAGCTGCACTTTCTTTGACAATAGAAATTTAAAATGTTGCAAGAATAAGATTCTGTGTTTCTTATTTTGCATCACAAAGGGAATAAACTATCGATGCAACCCTGTTTAAATAAATAAACTGTCCCGACACTTTATTCATACCTTGAAATGTGCGATGGGTTTTCAAACTTAATTAATTTTCTTTTACATTTTCATTGTTTATTTTTTAATTGAAAGCAATACTGTATTGAAAGTATTTTTCTGATTTGTTCGATCTGTTTTGAAAAATGTCTTCCGTTGCTATGGCCGGGTATCACTGTCAGTCATCTCAATCTCGTGAATGATTCACACACACACAAAAAAATAATTTAGCAGATTTATATTTTTACATATTCAATCAGTCTCATTTTTGTTCAAATAATTAAATATATATATATATATATATATATATATATATATATATATATATATATATATATATATATATATATATATATTATAAACAGATAGGAAACTTACCTTTTAAAATGCCGCAGTAGCTGCTGTTTTGCCCTGTCACTTGCGTCACCCGGTATAGCCTAGTCATTTCTCGAACGACTTTGAAATTCGACTGGTTTATTTTTGCTGCGGCAGTAATAGGCATTGTGGTTGATTATTTATTAAAGAATTCAATTGATAATCATAACAACAAGTAGCCTAAGCCTATTTAATTCTGAATATAACAAAGAATGCTTAAACCGACTAACATCGGTTAGTAGCCTAACTGCAAGTCCTGAAAATGTTTTAATTTTACGGTAAATTATTTTAATTTATTTCACTGTTATGTTTCAGTTAATAAATCTACAAACACATTAAAATAACACGAAGTAAATGACAAGTAACCTATTGACATAGCCTTTCTAAATTATAGAAAAACTGGGCACACAATGTTAACGTGTGTCTACTTTTTTTAAATTTAATGAATTTGAATTCGTTTAACCACAATATTTATCTTGAATTTATCTGTGACCTCAGCTCAGATTACTGCCGCGGCAGATTACGTCATTAAGAGAATAAACCGACACTTTTCAAAGTCTGTGATTACAGCGCCACTCAGCGGTAAAAGGCAGCAAATACACATCCCAATTTTGCCGCCGCGGGAACGGCGGCGGTAAAAGTCTCATTCTGGTTGTCCACCATCTGTATGGGTTAATGCCATAAACTGTAAAAAAATATGGACGTAGTGTCCGTGAGTCACCCGTAGGTTTCTGAAGAGCATTTTTGAAGCCTAAAGTGGGCGGAGTCGGCCGTTGCCATCTTGGCCTCGCGTCACCTTGCGTCACTCTCGGATAACAGAAAATGGGCAAAGAGGCGGGGCGTGGGTGAAGCTGGAGGAGCCTGGCTATGAAACCACGCTCGCGGCTCACCGCTCGATGTGATCGAGTTAGCTCAGGCTTGGGAGGTAATGCTATATGCAGGGCCGGCCCTGACCAATTTGCTGCCCTAGGCAAGATTTTACCTGGCGCCCCATGCATCACAGCCCATTTCACCCCGTCATTGTGTTCATGATTTAGCATATATATATACTGTATATATACACACACACACACACACACACACACACACACACACACACACACATTACAGCCTAAACACAAATACCAAGAGCATTACATAGCATTCAAGTCAAGTCCCCATTATCTTTTATAGCACGATTTACAATAAAGATTTAATGTGAACTTTGCTATTTTGAATAAACCTGTAAATAAATATCATTACTATGCCATAAAATGTACAGGCCAAAAGTTTGGAAACATTACTATTTTTAATGTTTTTGAAAGAAAATTCTTCTGCTCATCAAGCCTGCATTTATTTGATAAAAAATACAGAAAAAAATTTAATATTGTGATATATTATTACAATTTAAAATAATTGGTTTTCAATTTATTATACTTTAAATTATCATTTATTTCTGTGATGCAAAGCTGAATTTTCAGCATCATTACTCCAGTCTTCAGTGTCACATGTGACATCCGGTCTATCACATGATCCTTTAGAAATCATTCTAATATGATGATTCATTATCAAAGTTGGAAACAGTTCTGCTGCTTAATATTTTTTCATAACCTGTGATACTTTTTTAGGATACTTTGATAAATAAATTGTAAAAAAAAATGTTTTTAAATGTTTTAAAAATAGAAATCTTTTGTAACAACAATATACACTACAAAATCAATACTTTTATTCTGCAAGGATGTGTTAAATTGATAAAAAGTGATCGTAAAGATGATTTATATAATTAGAAAATATTTTTATTTTATTTTAAATAAATGCAGTTATTTTTAACATTTTATTCATCAAATATATTAGTCAGCAGAACTGTTTCCAACACTCATAATAAATCAGAATATTAAAATGATTTCTAAAGGATCATGTGATAGACTGGATGTCACATGTGACACTGAAGACTGGAGTGATGATGCTGAAAATTCAGCTTTGCATCACAGAAATAAATGATAATTTAAAGTATAATAAATTGAAAACCAATTATTTTAAATTGTAATAATATATCACAATATTTAAAAATGTTTCTGTATTTTTGATCAAATAAATGCAGGCTTGATGAGCAGAAGAAACTTTTTTCAAAAACATTAAAAATAGTAATGTTTCCAAACTTTTGGCCTGTACTGTATCCCCACAACTGCACAACTGTAGAGTAAAACATTAATAAAAAAGTGATAATAAAAAATGCGTCTTAAAACTGACATGATTGTTACAAAACCACACAGTCTGGGGACTCTGGAGAACTCAGAACAACTGCTAACATTAAGTTTAAGGTAAAAATAACTGCCATGAAATTATAGTATCTTACTCCTATGCCATAAATTGTTCATTCACTACATCACTTTACCTCTGGCTTTATCCCCTTTTATCCTCCTCTCTTCTTTTTGGCACTGTATCTATCGCAGACTATGCTCATTTATAATGTGTCATGTAAATTCGGCCTTCCGTCACAATCAGGAAACTTTCACCGCGTCTAGAACTGGCGCGAGCTGCCAGGCCCGTTTCTACGAGCTGTGTGTTAACAAAAGCAGTGCTGTCTACATTGGATGCGGAGTCGCGCACGCTACACAACAAATTACCAACAACTGATCGCGCGCGCGCTCTGTTTCTGACGCACTTCAAGCACTCGATGGGCGGGGGACGATTGGTGAGCCGGACTTTTTTTTTTTTTTTTTGTAGTATTTCGAATTAATGGTTTTAAAATAGTATTATATATAAAAAAATAATAATGTAAAAAAAAAAAAAAAAAATCACTCGTTCACTCATTCTGGCGCCCCTATGGATGAGTGGCGCCCCTAGCATTTGCCTATACCGCCTATGCCGCGGGCCGGCCCTGGCTATATGCTACTGAAAGTACCCTATGGAAAGTACTAAGTCTGCGACTGCACAGGGCCTCGCGCTAAAGTGACAGTTGATGATGTAAAGCCAATGAAAAGGTCCGGTTTTTGCCCTTCGAAATATTATTAAAAGACATGGCTACAAGTGAGACTGTGTATCGTGATTCTGTACTATTCTGCTAGTTGAAAATGTATTATGCAGTAACTTAACTATTATTCTGAGAGAGTGTGTGTGACAGTGATTTATGTGCATAACAGTTACATGTCAGTCATTCTTTTTTTATAGTCTATGGTCCGTCAGCGCGGAATCGCTCGTCAAGTTTGTAGAGAGCTTATTCAGTCCATTTTAAATTCTGATTTTGGCCGCCTCTCAAATGGGTTAAACCATAGATATATTACCTATGAAGTTCAAGTAAATGCGCTAGAAAATCCGCGCTCATTCAAGGATGTGCATTTATTGCATGGACGGAGAAAGCGGCGACACCTGCAGGATTTCATCTGACGGTACATAAACATATTATAATCTATCTGTTCCGTGAGAGCAGAACAAACGAGCCTTTATAGATGTTTTTAAATCTGAAAACTCCAAAAACCAACGAAATTGTCAGACATCCATTAGTGCATGTTCACAGAGGAAAACAACTGAAATACAGCGCTGGTTGTTCTCTCGAACGATACTCGACGACAATCCAAAGCCGTGGGCGAAGTAATGGGTGTATTAAATTGTATGAAATAATCCCGAAAAAAGCACAAACTGCAGAGATGGCAAGTTCAGCAGCTAAAATTTGCTGAGGTTGAAGTGAGTAGTGACGCGGCTAACAGAAAACAAACGGCTAGCATTAGCCGCGTTTCCACTGTCGGGCCAGGTCCGGGCTAGGGCTAACAGCGAGCCGAGCCGGGCCAGTGGCCTCGGGCCTCAAGCACCGGGCTTGCGTTTCCACTGCCGGGCCATTAGCCCTGCAGCGCTGCCCTAAACCCCGCCCTTAACACGCCTTCCTGGATCAAACGTCAAACGTCATACAAGTGTAGTAGACGGTCCCTGCTCCACTTCTGAGTCAAATAAAGCACTCTGGGATGACGATTCTAGCACACAAAACATAAACACGCATATGAGCCACTTATGCAATATTTTATTTGTTTTCTTAGGAAGTTAGAAAACTTAGAATTTATGAAGATAGCATGTATTAACTCACCGTCCGCGGCTGCCATAGTGTCCCGACTTGTCCCTCCACTAACAGAGGGACGGTGACCCAGCACACCGTCCATCAAGTCGAACCATGGAAAGTTCCTTCTCTGGGCACCGGTTTGTCCATTGTGCGTCTTAATCGCCTTGTACTGCGCCCGCAACTTTTTTTTTTTTTTTGAACTTGAAGCGTTGTTCGCTGAATGCTTAGCTTAGCAAGTTCAGCAACGATTATTTTATAACGTCCTCGTTTCTGCACACGCCGTCAAATTGACGTTGTACCCTTTCTTCTGCCCAAATGCTCAGAAGAGCTTTGGTATCTTCGACAGACCAGTACAGGCGATTCTCCATTTCGAGCAGCGTTTATTTTTCGCCATATAAAAAAGTGAAATGTGCATCTTGCCGCAGACCATAACTTTCCCTAACACCGATAAATCCGCCTTTTACCTTGACCACGCCTCTAGCCCGAGCTGGCCCAAGGTATTCGATGAGCCAGAAATCCTGGCCGTTGGCCCCGAGTAAGCCCCGATCAAGCCCCGGAAGTGACAGTGGAAACGCGACTGGCCCTGGCACGCACTAGCACGGCCCGGCCCTGGCCCGACAGTGGAAACGCGGCTATTGACATCAGCGGGAATCCACCTGTCACTCAAAAGTGGACACACCCTTAATTATGCAGAACTTTAAATATTAATCAACTAAACGGATGAGTTATAAAAAAATGCACCCCCCTCACAGTTGTTATGAAGGGCAAAATTAGCTGTATAGACCAAAGCCACATAGAGAACCAGGCTGTAAACATGTTTTTTTCTGCAGTAAAGTTGGTAATTTTAACATGGGGGAGATACAGATTTGACTCACTTCTGCAGCCAGCCTCAAGCGGCCAGTCAATGAATTGCAGTTTAACTCACTTCCGTGTTGGTTTCAAGAGAGAGACAGGGAGGTTGCCACTTGGTTCACGCACAACTCTCTCATTCGTCGTGACGTTATAACATTTCGTCTCGTCTCGTTTTGGTCAACGAAAAAGCAGAGACATTGTAGCATAGTTTTTATTTTGTAAACCACATTTAGTCTCGTTTTTATTCGTCAACAATATTGCATTATACATTTATTTTAGTCATCGTCACATGACCAGCATTTACGTTGCGTCTCATCTCGTTTTCGTCAGGTGATAAAGGTTCGTTGACGACAATATTTCGTCATAATTTTCGTTGACGAAAGCAACACTATAGAAAACGTTAAAAAACGTTAAAATATTTTTTTAATATGAGTATTGTTATGAAATAGCATTATAATAATTTGTTGCATAGCCTATCTGAACATTATACTTTTAATGCTAATCTTTTAGAGATCAACTGATTGATCGGCTGGTGACCGGAATTGGCCGATTTTCACGTGATTTTCAGTCTGACATATGCCGATTTTATGCCGGTCAAATGCACTCGGGCGCCGCATGATTAACATCGTGCAACATCAGCATCACACGTGCACACACACATGTAGGAAACCTTCCGAATTACGTCCATTTCAGGCCACAAGCGTGAGTGGCGCGTGAGTGGCGCGTGAGCAGCGCAAGTTTTTTTCTGCGTGCATGTTCAATGAGTGCTCGCGAGCAGGAGCAGCGCGTGAGCGTCCATAGATACATACACTAGATGTCGCCTTGGGGTTCTAAGCATGCGTCAAAACCGCCGTCATCTTGGAACAGGGGTCTTGTCATAGGAAGTAGCTAGGTAACGCTGCTATCTCCGCCTGTACTTCGAATTCATGGATGATGCCGGACTTTTGTGCTGCGTATGGATGTTCACACGAACGAAATCTAAAAACCAGACAGCAAGGGATTACATTTCACAAGTGAGAATGTGTTTTATGATATTGAATGATACAAAATTATATTTCTGGTTACGTTGGTTTGTTTCAGTCCTTCGTTAACGACCACAGCTAATCCATGCTAGTTAGCTAGCTAGTTACCCATTAGTTTTTGACAGTTAGGAAACCCGACAATAAACAGAATGTATTTATATTAGGGCTGGGAATCGATTAAAAAAAAATAACTAATTAATTGCACAATTTCTGTAATTAATTGCAATTAATTGCGCTTCCCCCAAGCTTGTAATCATCAATATTTAAACTTAGAATCACCTAATTAAACAACACAGGAAAAAAAGGGAACAGAAAATAGCCCTATATTAAAATATTAAACATCAATATATCAATATATTATTCTTTTTCAATAATCAATCAATATAATCAATTTAACAGATTATTATTATTATTATTATTTTATTAATTATTAAAACAAAATATAGTCCTACAAAGCTATTATTACCAGAGCATGTGATCAGAGCAGGTCATTTTACCATTGTTGCCCAGCATGGCTATACCAGCTCAGCAAACAGAAGTCAACAGAGAAATTTCACGTTACTTGAGTGGACTTTACTTTTCCAGTGCTTAGTACATGATTGAAGCCTTTGGGCCGTTAACGACAGAGCCGCCGACACACACACACACACACACACACACACGGAACGGAGAGCTCGCCGCTGCTGGGCCATTAACGACAGAGCGAGCCGACACACACACACACGCACGCGCGCGCGCGGAGCACAGAGCGCGCCGACCGACCGACACACACTCACGCGCGCGTGCGCGCGGAGCACAGAGCGCGACGCACATACCGAGCGGAAAAGACCCGCTCATGAAAGCTGCCCGAGAATGAAACCTGACCGCCGAACATGGAGGGGCGGGACGGCATATTTCGGCCTTTTTAATAGCAGACGCAACAGGAAATCATTAAAACGAGGCAAAAAAAAAAAGTGCTGCGTCAATTGCGTTATTTTTTTTTTTACGCGTTAAACATTTCAAATTAATCGCAAAGATTAACGCGTTAATTCCCCCAGCCCTAATTTATATCAATGTAATATGATCGTAAGATGTTGGAAATGTGGACAGTTGTTTTGGTCTCTATTCAATAGTTTCTCCGACTGGCACTGTGTGGCCGAGTTCAGTCTCCGTCTATTTCCAGCTAGCATGCTACGCTAACTTCAGTCAGCATTCTTGGCTAACGGAGATGAGTCTTAAGTTAAAATGTCCACCTGAACAAGTTTATCCAAATATACTGGTTCTGGCTGTTTACCCCGATTGTATCTGATGAGCTACGACGTGACGAAAAAAAAAAACGGAAAAAAAAGAAACGGTTTACAACAACAAAGAACCGGGAACAAACCTTTTCAGCCAGGCCCTTTACTCTGCTCTCACTTGGCTATGTCCCTTGAAGTACACTAAAAATACTATAGACTTATGGATTTGTTTTGTTTGTAGATTCCCAAGTGATAAACAGAGACGTCATTCATGGACAATAGCACTCAGGAGAGAGGGCTTCGAGCCAAAAGACCGCACCTTACTGTGCAGCTGTCATTTTCGGCCTGAAGATTTTGACAGGACTGGACTGGACTGGACAGACCATCCGTTTACGGCAAGGAGCGACCCCCATCCATTTAGAATTTTGAATTTTCCTGATCATCTTTCAAAAGTTTGCCACAGCATTGTATCCATTTTGCATGCAGTAGGCTAAGTAAGTAGTGATAGTTCATTCTAAGTTTACTCATGTGGAAGAATGTGACTAATAAACTTAGGCCTACTAACACTATGCATTATATTTTGAAAAAGAAGTAGATTATCTTAATATCAAAACCTTAAATTTTCTCTGGACTCAATGATAAATATGTCTGACCGTTGGAACGAACCAAAAAAAATAGAAAATCGCATTCATGACGATTTATGGTGATTTCATTTCCGTTAGACCCTTGCCTACATTGACGCTGATGCATTAAAGAGGAGGGGCTCCCCTGTTCCAAGATGGCGGCTCTATTGACGCATTCGTTCCAATGAACTGCCGTAGCCAAGGCGACATCTAGTGTATATACCTATGGTGAGCGTCAAGCAGGAGCGTCGCGTGATCGTCTATTTTTACTGCGCTGCTCACGCTCAATTAAAGTGAAAGCACACTTTTGATGGACAAAATAAATATGATTTCACACAAAAAGTACCTAAAATGAACATAATTTGCATGTATAGTGTGTTTGAACAAGAACTGGAGTAGGCTATGTCAGAAAAGAAAATGAAGACTCAAAAATATTTATAGAAAATTTACCCATTTAAACTTGTTTTTATTAATCAGTTTGTGTAAAAGTGGTGTTTTATAAAAGAAAAATATATATAGAAAATAAATATTAGCGTGTGTGTGCTGTAAAGTGATTCGAAAAAATGAAATCGGAATCGCCTAAAATCTGTATCGGCAGGTCAAACTCAATGAAAAATCGGGATCAGCCTAGAAAATTGTAATCGGTGCATCTCTATAATCTTTCTGGTATCAAACACCATCACATAATCTTATGTCCACCTAGATGTTTTATTTATTTATTTCTACATTTTCCGTAGTATTGTCGATGGGTTCAAAAACACATCATGCAAAAGGGGAACCTTGGCCAGAACCTAGGGGTATATGGGGGGCCTTGTCATGGAAAAGTTTGGGAACCCCTGGTTTGGGAACCCATTGATTCACACAACGTCACATCACGCACTTAAAGCGCTTCTGTGAATGGAGGAAACAGAATAAAACTAAATATATATATATATATATATATATATATATTTATATATATATATATATATATATATATATATATATTAGGGGTGTAATGATACGCGTATTCGTATCGAACCGTTCGGTACGAGGCTTTCGGTTCGGTTTTCGGTACGCATTACGTACCGAACGGTTCGTTGGACCATTTTTTCTGGCGACAAAAAATTCGTTATTTCAAATGAAGGCGCGTCGCGGGTGGCAAGCGCGCTCAAAGAGGCTGGCGCGACCACAACATCAACTGGCAAATGCAATGTAAGGAACGAAACTGAGCTACTCTTATTGTGTTTGTGTGGACCGTTTATCAGTTTTGACCTGTGAAGCGGGACTCGCGAGCCCTATGCACGAGCCTGATCAAGCAACACCACACAGCGCTAAGAGATCCAGACCAGTAAAGAAAGCATTTGAATTTCAAATGCTTTTTGAATTCGCCACTGAAGTAATAACATCGCTGCGAGATCTAGTGAGAAACATGCACATTTCTCTGTTATTAACGGATCAAACAGCGCTGACGTGGAAACCAGGAAGAAACATCGTGCCATGAATGAACTGGCCGGTGTCCACAGATCAGCAACATTCACCGTGGAATGGATTTGCTGTAGTAACACTAACTGCAAGGTATGGAAGTTTGTCAGGAATAGTGGGCTATAATGCCTTCAAGTAACATTACGTCGGTTTTATTTTGACATTATGAATACAATTGCTGCCCTCAAATGTTAATATGAACTAAAATAAACCTGTGTTTATAACTAGCCTACTACTACAATATTACATTTCATTTTGTCCAAGGAGCTGTTTTGTTTTATATGCTCATAAGAAGAGTCAAGTATAGCTCCATTATTGCTCAGTAAAAAAAGCAACAAAAATAAAAAAAATCATACTTTATGATGTTAGTTTCATTAAATAAAATAATAATAAAAAAAATTTTATTCAAGGATATTTCTCTGGCATTTATTTATTTTTGCTGTATGGAAAACGTACCGAACCGAACCGTACCGAACCGTGACACAAGTGTATCGTATCGAACCGAACCGTGAATTTTGTGAACCGTTACACCCCTAATATATATATATATATATATATATATATATATATATATATATATATATACTATATAGGCCTAAATGCAAAATATAGGCTATTTCACTTAAATAATTACAGATTAACAAAGCGAAAGGAAAAATTCTGCTGAGCTCGGTTCATGCGATGGGGTCCAAAGTTCATGTTAAGGAAACCGAGACAGCAGAAAACGGCATTGTGCTTGTTTTCTGTATTTACAAAAGCTTTACAGTTTTGAATACTTGTTTGCTTCTATCCGTATGACCATAAATTATGAAGTAACAGGTTCCTCAGAAGGGCAAAAATTCCTGTGATCGTGCCGACGCCTCACACGCGCACATGTTCTAGCATTGCTAACTTGACATCGCAGCATGTTCATTATCAAAATAAAATAGTCAACCAAACATATAGAATGTAAACCAAACCATGCCCATGCTACAGAGGTAGCCCTTCGTTTAGGAACAAAGTCCTCGGTTTGTCTTGGCTGGTCCTTCTCCTGCTCGGAGCCACCCGGTTCTGTCTCCCCGCCATGTTATTCACGTTTCTGTCACAGTGTCTGGTTTGTGTTTCCCCGGGTGTCCACTAGAGGTCTCTCTCTCTTACTGTCACCATTCATTCTGGAACTGCATTTCCCACGATCCTTTGTCTGTTCTCATCACTCATCATTGCATGCAGCTGTTTCCCATTACATTGTTTAGTTTCTGTGTATAAATACCCTGTCTGTTTCAGTCCATGTCACGGAGTTGTCATATATTGTCACCACACTTCTGAGGTCTGTTTCTAGTCTGTTCTTGTTTTGTTTTGTTTTGTTTTGTTTTGTTTTGTTTTGTTTTGTTTTGTTTTGTTTATTGTTGTTTTGGATTTTGGATTTTGGATTGCTAACATGGATTTTGAACCTTGCCTGGATGATGACGAATTGGATTACGCTTTAATAAATCATTACCATCACACTGCTTTTGGATCCTGCTTTTGGACACTGTGACAGTTTCTGCCTGCATCCTGGTAGTGATGGGCAGATCGAGGCTTCATGAAGCAATGAAACAGTTGAACCAAATGGTCCATATTGTTTCGAGGCTTCGAATCAATCCGACACCCGTCTCAACGGTGACACCTAGTGGTCACTTGCAGGTGTGACAAGCCTTGACAAGCCATTAAAAAAAAATTTTTTTTTTTTTATTATTGTATTTTTCTAATATGTGAAGCTTGTAACCTATAGGCTCCTCACTGTGCATAATGTTATTTTGGTCCTGCAAAATGAATAATAAAAGAAATCAAGCCACAATGTCTCACTTTTTTAGAGATTTTTATTCAAAAATATGAATTTGTCTGCTGTGGAAGGACTTAGCCTACTTCTTTTTTTACAGATAATTTCTCCAGCCTTTGAAAAAATCCTCTCACAAGGGACACTTGTTGCTGGCATGAACAGATATTTTTTAGCAAGGATATACAAATGAGGAAAGATTACTGCTCTCTCTTTCCAGTAAGTTAGTGGATCATGAGTTCTGGGCAAATACGCATCGTTGAAGTATTTTTTCACTTCCACTGTGGCATCAGCTGTAGCATTGTGTAGCATCTGGGTTTGATGGATACGAGTATCAAAAAGTTCCCATAAACTGTCCTGTGTTTCTACTGGTGTTGATGGTGATGGTGATGGTGATGATGATGATGATGGGTCTGATGTTGACATTTCTGGCTCTGAATAAAAATGAAAACAGCAATTAGTAACAAATCCTAAACTGACGGCATATATGAAGTATATATTACATAATTCAGATTACATAACATGACACAGACTGAAACTGCTTACCAGGATTTGTGTTTGAACGCATCAGCGAAGCACACTCCAGTGTGATGTGCTTTTCAGCGTCGTGGGCTTTGGCAGCATTTCCAAATGCCACATTTTTTAACCTTGGGTCCAGCAGTGTAGCCAGTGCCAGGGCTCTAAAACTCTCATAACCTCCACATCTGGAGTGCAGACCTTCTTGCAGATGTGAGCCTATGAGCCAAAACAGGATAAAAACATATTTATAAGAATGACAATAATATGACAGTTGTGGCAAATTACATGGGTAGAATGGTCATTGTGGCCTACCTAATTGTACAGTTGATTCCTGTGTTGCATTTCCTTTTTTCTGTGCAAGCTTGTGCTGCAACATCCTGTACAGTGGTATAAGCTTTGAAGCAGACACTCTCTTTTCCTCGGACATCTCTGTTGTTGCGAGTTTGAATGGTTGCAGTAGTGACAATGATTGTTGAATAATGTCATAATCAAGACTTGTCAGGGGAGCAGTATCATTGTCTAAGTTGGAAAGTGCAGCAGCCACTGGTTCACGTTGGTCGTACAAGCGTTGTAGCATGTCGAATGTGCTGTTCCATCTCGTCTCAACCTCCTGTATCAGTTTCAGAGTTGGTCTTCCCATCAAGCCCTGCATCTCCACAAGCTTGTCCTTTGCTTTGCAGCTGGATCTGAACAACCCCACTATCTTTCTGGCCTTCTGGCGTATTTCATTGATGACTGGGGTTTGATCTAGGGCCTTTTTCACAATCAAATTTAATGTATGAGCAAAACATGGGACATGGCGAAGGTGGAGTAGCTGGGTGCTTAGGATCATGTTGGATGCGTTGTCAGTCACCATGCACTGAACTTTGGAGGTTATTCCCCACTCAGCCATTAGCAAGGCTTTAGCCTCCATGAGATGCTGGGCTGTGTGGGTCTGGTAAAACCTCCTTACACCCAGTACAACAGTTGCCATTTTTGCCTCTGGTGTTATGTAATGGCAAGTCACACCAAGATATCCGTCCATATTAATGGAGGACCACATGTCAGCCGTTAGGCTAACAAATTCGGCCTTTTGCAGGTCCTCCATTGTCTTCTCCTTGGCTTTGTCGTACCTTTCGCTGACCATTGTTTTAAGCACCTTCCGGGATGGGAGGACATAGTTTGGATCAAGCTTGTTCACAAAGGCCCTGAATCCCTCATCCTCCACGATGGTGAAGGGCTGCAGATCCTTCACCACCATGTTTAGAAGAGCCTCATCCAATTCCCTCTGTCTGACTTTTAAAAGAGAAGATAAAACATACTTTCAGACAAATACATTGAAAAAAAATACAGCTTCAAATAGTGCACAGCTATTAAAAGTAGCCTACTGGTTCATTATTTGGAAACCTTTCTAAACAAAGTTAGGTTATAAACGTTTATGCTCAGTGTGCAGAGAAAAATGTAATGGAATGTATAACTACAACAAATAGGAAAACCAAAATGATGTCGTCACTGGCAGTAAACTGGGTACTCATATGTAGACCTATAAAATGTATATATACACAATATTATATTATATTATATTATATTATATTCACATTGAAGCTATTTTTAACATGATTGTCAGTTGTGATTGGGACATTAGGTTGTAGGGCATAGGGCTATGGACTTTCTAAACAGTGTCCCAAAAGTTTGTAATTATATTTCAATTATAATTATATTTCAAACAATGCATACCTTGCTTAGATGACCCAGCAGTGTCAGTAGCAGGCCTAGGTACAGGGGGAATGCTACCATCCTCTGCACCCTGCAAAATGGCAGGATGAGTGCTCCTCAAATGGCGCATCATGGATGATGTATTGTTGCAGTAGGCTAGCTGCCGATCACAATACACACATCTCACTTTATTTGGGGTTTCCAAATGGAAATGCTCCCACACCACAGATGTACGGCATCTCTTCTGGGGAGCCTCCATTTTATCTATCTATGTATCTATCTATGAATCTATCTATGTATCTAGATATAGTCTATCTATGTATCTAGATATGTATCTAGATATAATCTATCTATGTATATATATGTATATATGTGTATATATATATATTAGAGGTGGGCATAGATAATTTTTTTTAATCTAGATTAGTCTAGATTAATTTTGAAATTAATCTAGATTAATCTAGATTAAAATGGCTCATTTGAATTCTGCCGAAGGCATTCAGAATATGTGTGCTACCCAAATAATGACTATAAAAGTAAGTCTTTGAGAACTGGTTTCTCAAGCCAGGTGGCGCATTAGACCAGGGGCTCATCTCCTGTTTCCAAAATGCATCACAAACTGCTTGAGAAAGCTGTTCTACTCATAGACTGTAAAAGGTTACTACTGTACTGTTACCGTCCGTAGGCAACATTAGGTAGGCCTATGTTATTATCAACTACTATAGGCTATCAATTAGGGATGGGCGATATGGCCTAAAATCTATATTGTGATATACATTGCAGCCTCTTGCGATAATGATATACAGTATATTATAATAAAACCATTTCAGAACAGATTACACAGACCCATTGTAAACAACTGCTAAATGTATATTTTTTTAAAGGGTGTATGTAGTTTTGAGAACATATATTGTGCAAAACTGTAAGTATACAACATAATTTTGCAGATAAATAAAATGTAAGTACACTAGCTGCAGAGACTTAAGTAGGTCTAATGTTTATTATGGCTTGGAGCTTATGAAACCCCAAATTTAAAATTAGAATATTGTCTAACTGATGTCTTTTCAGTTAAAAAGAAACACAACAACGATTCTTAAAATCGAGATTATGTGCTACACCACTAAGATATATTGGAATGGGAATAATACGCGCGCGCTGGTATTCAGTTATATCATGTTTCGTTTTGAATTTGAGGTGGTAGAACGGATTAGTCGTGTGTTAACTTACCGAACTGTTACCCCACACACTCTGTATATAGTTTGCTGCTGCTCGTCTGACGGCTTAAACCCGAACCAAGTCCAAATAATGGATGTTGCACC
This sequence comes from Leuciscus leuciscus, assembly GCF_965113295.1. Classification (NCBI taxonomy): domain Eukaryota; kingdom Metazoa; phylum Chordata; class Actinopteri; order Cypriniformes; family Leuciscidae; genus Leuciscus; species Leuciscus leuciscus. Next base: position 43,596,201 of record NC_138733.1, read on the forward strand.
GACCTTTTTCACCAGCTTTCACTTTCAGCCGTGTTTACTTAAGATGACGACGAATATGCGTTGCAGCCGGGTTTACCTCGCGGCCGCGGGTAGATTGCGTCATCATAGCTTGTGTAGTATAGAGCCATCTCCCAACCCAACTTGGAGAATAGATTAACGGCGATATTTTTTTTATCGCGCGATAAGAGTCTCGCGTTAACGCAGCACGTTAACGCCGATAACGGCCCACCACTAATATATATATATATATATATATATATATATATATATATATATATGTATCTATCTATAATCTATCTATGTATATATATATATATATATATATATATATGTATATGTGTGTGTATCTATCTATAATCTATCTATGTATTTATATATGTATCTATCTATAATCTATGTATTTATATTAGGGCTGGGGGAATTAACGCGTTAATCTTTGCAATTAATTTGAAATGTTTAACGCGTTAAAAAAAAATTACGCAATTGACGCAGCACTTTTTTTTTTTGCCTCGTTTTAATGATTTCCTGTTGCGTCTGCTATTAAAAAGGCCGAAATATGCCGTCCCGCCCCTCCATGTTCGGCGGTCAGGTTTCATTCTCGGGCAGCTTTCATGAGCGGGTCTTTTCCGCTCGGTATGTGCGTCGCGCTCTGTGCTCCGCGCGCGCGTGAGTGTGTGTGTGTGTGTGTGTGTGTCGGTCGGTCGGCGCGCTCTGTGCTCCGTGCGTGCGTGCGTGCGTGCGTGCGTGCGTGCGTGCGTGCGTGTGTGTGTGTGTGTGTCGGCTCGCTCTGTCGTTAATGGCCCAGCAGCGGCGAGCTCTCCGTTCCGTGTGTGTGTGTGTGTGTGTGTGTGTCGGCGGCTCTGTCGTTAACGGCCCAAAGGCTTCAATCATGTACTAAGCACTGGAAAAGTAAAGTCCACTCAAGTAACGTGAAATTTCTCTGTTGACTTCTGTTTGCTGAGCTGGTATAGCCATGCTGGGCAACAATGGTAAAATGACCTGCTCTGATCACATGCTCTGGTAATAATAGCTTTGTAGGACTATATTTTGTTTTAATAATTAATAAAATAATAATAATAATAATAATCTGTTAAATTGATTATGTTGATTGATTATTGAAAAAGAATAATATATTGATATATTGATGTTTAATATTTTAATATAGGGCTATTTTCTGTTCCCTTTTTTTCCTGTGTTGTTTAATTAGGTGATTCTAAGTTTAAATATTGATGATTACAAGCTTGGGGGAAGCGCAATTAATTGCAATTAATTACAGAAATTGTGCAATTAATTAGTTAATTTTTTTTAATCGATTCCCAGCCCTAATTTATATGTATCTATAATCTATCTGTATCTATCTATTAATCTAGCTGTCTATATTTATATCTATGTATCTATTAATGTGTCACTATATGTATACTCTGTCTCTGTCTGTCTCTAGCTTATCAGTCAATGTGTTGTGTAAATTTAAATGTAATCCTATAATAACTAATCAAATCGCACTATGTCACTATATCATCAAAAATCCGCTATGTCAAAATCAAACTCCTCTCACAAAAACCCACAAGGTCAATATTCGTTGATTTCACTTTTATACAGATAGTGTGATCTGTTCCCGACCGTGTCAATCAAACGCTGATTCGGCGGACCACACCTGATGAAACACTTAGTGAAACACTTTGAGGCTTCGTTTGGCCATAGTCACGTGACATGGGTGTTTTGAATCACGCTTCGGATCAGTGTTTCGAAACATCTGCGCTTCGGGATCTCGCAAAGCTTCGGAACGACTGTTTCGCGTCAGCCATCCCTACATCCTGGTTGGCGTTTAAGATTGCATTCATCCAAATTATGAAAAAGTTTTGTTGTAAACAATGTTTTTTGCGACACCACAATATAAACAATAGAGCATAATATGAAACAATAGACTTTTTATATTGTCCATACGATATATATCATATCGCACAGCACTGCATGTGAGGCAGACAAGGCAGAAAAGGTGTTTTAGCAACATACTTTACTCCTTTTGTTTGTTTAGAAATCTACAATGTACTTAGTTTTATTATGATGTAATTTACTGTGTATAAATATGAAGGTTTTTAGGCCAGGTGGTAAATGCTGCCATTCTTCTCGAATACTATTGCTCTTCAAAGAACAGAGTCACCAATCAGGTAACGCAGACATAAAGAGTTTTTGTTTGAATACCATTCAGTTACCCATGTTAACTTGTATTTTATTCAGTTACTGAAACGGCAAGAAAGCACTTTGACTTGCTTTGATCATTTCCAATCTTGTTGGAAAAACTTGCTTTGTATTATTACATTATGTCATGTTGCATCACTCTAACCTGTGCTTAAACAATGAGAACTGTACAATGTATTATGTGTCCCAGCCCCAACCATTCATCAGAAGGACTGCGGCGAGAACCTTTGAACCAATAGTGGCACTTTCCACAGGATGAGATCTCACTGATGTCACTGTTCACTGCAGTACTGACTCCATCACACACATACAGTTGTGGTCAAAAGTTTACATCACATTGCAGAATCTGAAAAATCTTTTTAAAAAATTAATAAATAAGAGGGAGTTGTTGTTTTTTAAGTACTGCCCTGATTAAACTATTTAATAATTAATAATAATTCGTTACATTTATATAGCGCTTTTTCTGAGACCTCAAAGCGCTTTACATAGATGGGGGAATCTCCTCAACCACCACCAATGTGCAGCATCCACCTGGATGATGCGACGGCAGCCATATTGCGCCAGAACGCCCACCACACACCAGCTTACTGGTGGAGAGGAGACAGTGATGAAGCCAATCAGTATATGGGGATGATTAGGAGGCCATGATGGACAGAGGCCAAGGGGCAAATTTGGCCAGGATGCCGGGGTTACACCCCTACTCTTTTTCGAAGGACATCCTGGGATTTTTAATGACCACAGAGAGTCAGGACCTCGGTTTAACGTCTCATCCGAAGGACGGTGCTCTTTTTGGCAGTATAGTGTCCCCGTCACTATACTGGGGCATTAGGACCCACACAGACCACAGGGTGAGCGCCCCCTGCTGGCCTCACTAACACCTCTTCCAGCAGCAACCTGGTTTTCTCAGGAGGTCTCCCATCCAGGTACTAACCAGGCTCAGCCCTGCTTAGCTTCAGTGGGTAACCAGTCTTGGGCTACAGGGTGATATGGCTGCTGGCCATATTTCACTTAACACATGTTTACATTTAGTAAAAATTATAGCTACATAAAAAAACAAATAAAAAAAAAGATTTAAAAGTGACCTTTGTTTTCATTCTTAATTCTGTGTTACTTGGATGATCAACGACTTTTTTTGTGTATTTTTTTTATTATTTTTTTGTGATGTTTATTTGTCACTTGTTTGTCCTGGGGCTTATACGAAGCCTGAAGGCCTGGTGCTGGGGCCTGAAGCCGGTTTAGGTGGCTAGCCAGCTATGTTTCAGTTTAGTTTCCGCCAACCCTGGGTTTTAGGTACTATGAAAGTAGCTCGGCTTTAATCGGAGTTCGTTGCCATGGTATCTTACGCTGCACGGCTAACCTGCTCCGGGGCAGGTTATGTTCTGGATTCAAGATCTCAGACTGAAGTTTGACCAATCAGCTGAGAGCAAAGAAACATATAGGTGACGTAACTTATTCCCAGGGTCTGTTGCAATGACTTCACCTTTTCTTCCAAATTCTGTGACATCTCAGCGCAAATTGTTAGACGAGCACTTCGTAGAGAAAGAGTTTTTAGCCAGACAAAATCCCCTTGCCTTTCCTGATGGTTATTTGTTTGAAAGATACAGATTTTCCGCGGAAGCAATGTCTTATCTTTGCGAACTTGAGCCGCACATAAATCATTTAACACGTCGAATTCATGCACTTACTGTATCGCAAATATTGCGTTGCGTTTTTTTTGCAAGTGGTAGGCTACATACTTGCACGGTGGGTGACGCACAGAAGCTAGGGGAAAACATGGTTTGTCAAACCATTCGCAAGGTCGCTGTGCAGGAGTACATGGATAGTTTCATTAATAGTGTTCCCCGGACATTTATCGACCATGTCCATAAAAGAGGGCTTTTATAAAATTGCCGGTAAGATATATTGATAGGGTCACATGAACACATTTTTTTTTTTTCAAAAAGCAAATTTCACAAATGTACTATACAATACATGTTAAGAATTATTTTAAATCTTTTTTATTATTATTCTGTTAATCTTATGATAGGATTCATTGCAACATGTATGCAGTCGAAAGAGCAAGACAAAGTTGCATTAATAAATATTCATACTAAAGTGTTACTTGGTTAAATAAGTTCACATACTGAGATCAGTTTTATCCAGCTGTTTGATCTCCAATTTTCTTTTCTTTTTTTTTTTTTTTAGCCTCCTCAGCTCAGTCCAGCTCCTTTAGTGAACAGTCTAGTTCAAGACTATTTAGTGTGCAGTCTAGTTCAAGACTCCTTTTGTACAGGGCCCTGACTGAGTCGGTTTCCACCTGAAACATAATTCCACCACAAACATGATCATTACAAGTTTTCTGGAGGCTCAACAAATCACAAAAAGTTCCTTGACTTCCTACAAACACAGGACTGACTGTAATTTATGTCAAGGGTTTTAAATCCTTACACATTTCTTCTGAAGCCCATTGAGGTAGAGGCCTCAGTTTCTGGGGCAGGTTGTGAAAAATCCTACAATAAAAGAGATGTGTAAGGGCCAGTTCCTTTTTTATGCCACACATTCAAATGTTTGCCATAATAAAAAGCCCAGTGCATTCACATCAGCAACTGTCTGAGAACACACAGACAGAGTATCTTCATCAATTCCCCCACCCTAATAAATAAAAATAGGCCAATGTAAAGCGTAACTGTTGTAAAGCAGGTTATGTTTGGTGTTATGTCTGCTGCATACTGACCTCTGTGTGGGAGACTGTGTGTATGTGTGCTGGCTTCAACAGTGACACTGTATTTCCCTCTACTGCAGAACATACAGTCAGCCATATTTAAAACTTAAAAGTAGTAATGTATTGCACACGTACCCAGTGTTACTTGCTTAGAGGAGCCAGCACCAGGGTCAGATTGTACAGCACCTGTAATCCCATCCATAATCGGCCGTCCCTTATTGCCTACTCAGAGCCAACTCCTCCGCCACAGTGTATTCTGGTTTTCTGAATTTAACTCTTTATTTCTGTTTGCTGCTGTAGCGACAATGACGTCCGGCCAGCTGCTTTTCAAATTAAGTGAATCATGAGGGTGTCGAACACATCTTCTTTGTCCTTAGGAAGACGAGCTCTGGTTAATATTACTCCCTAAGGGGTAATTCACCAGCGCCGGGGTGTCTGGAGTCCCCCCCAGTTCAGCGCGTGACTTTTATAGACTCGCAACATTCCAACGCACACACACAAACACACTCTGGACTTTGAAACAGAAACCCCCCTTACAGAAAAGGACTTTTACCCATAAAGTCACTCTTAAATGTACTAAATATATCCCTTTTTGTTTTAAGAGGTGTGTGTAAACCATAGGGAAGCATATATGTCCTATTGTAACATTAATAGAACTGCAAATGCCTATACTAATGCATAATAATGTATCTTTGCATTGCTACAACGTCTATATTCTATTTTTGATATCTCTGTAATCCTCTCCAGCTAACGGAGTTGAATTTTGATAACCAGTTGCAATAATTTGTATCGTTTGACACCTTTCATATGTCTGGAGCAAATCTTCTCAAATTCGATCTCTCACATGACAGTCAAAGTAGGGGTTTCTTCACAAACAAAGAAACCTCTTCCCGCTTCAGATCAGAAGATCCGATTCGCTGTCGCCACGAAAAAGGGGGCGTGGGACACTGCTCACGGGACACTGATAAAAGTCCAAACTTTCAGTTTGCTCTCAACTCTCAACTCTCAGCTCTCAACCCTCATCTTCCTCTTCTCCACGCGCAGCGCTTCTCCTCTCAACGCAACCAGCTGGACAGGTCTTGGCTTCTCCTCTGGGACGCATGCCCGCGTCATGTAGAAGCTGCCGTTCTTTTGCAACTAAGTTCCTACTCGCCTTTCCCCGCCACAAGGGAAATGATCTGAACTTTCTCGGTAACGTTAAATTCAAGTGAGCCTTTACATCGTCTCTATCACGTTATGTTTTATGTTTTTGTTTGTTTAAATGTTTGTTTGTTTTACTGTTTGCATTTTTACTTACGTTTATATTGTAGCTCATATAATCTCTCTCTAGTTTACATTTATTAAAAATCCATTTATACTTTAACTGTCTCTGTGTTTGAAAACCCACCTTGTAAGTCCATGAAATCAAAGATCTAAGCTACAAGCTCGATATTATAGACTACCTTGAGTAGTTTTAATTCATAAACTCAGAAAGTTTGATGTTTGTGGCCAGAAGATGAAACTTTCTGTTTGTAAACAGGGATACTCCTTCTTAACTGATAATCTTACATTTATTCGCTGGACGAATGACTGATGACGAGACCAGTTACAGAACGAGGTATTTCCGAAAATTGATAAAGTAATGTATATGCGATTTATGAATTATGACCATGAGTTATGATTAGTAATATTTCCCAAATTCCCTATATTCTTGTGCTAATTCGCATTGACCCAGAGTCATTTACGTTACACTGCAAACAAGTGTTTGGGATAAAATGTTCACAAAAGTAATAAAAGGTTGTGGTAAACACTCACCACTTTGAATTATATTTTTATATTTTGTCTTTATCTGCTGCCAAGAACATTTAGAGTTGGGGTTGCATCTAAAAATCTAAAAATCAATGGATATTAATCTTTCTTAGTACATAGTACATGCACATTTTTTATATATTATAAAAATAGGCTATATTACAATAGGCTACACATACATATATACATACATAATTTTACATAAATATAGAACGTATTTGTTTAACTTACACATTAACAATCAGCAATCTTTCTCCAACAGTCTTCTCTTGCTTTGGCAGCAGAGACCGTATTGTTTCGAGCTTGAAATACATATTTAAATTCATCGTAATTCTGAATGATTATCTCTTGCTCCTCCGCGGAAAAATATATCGCTCTCGCTCTACCCGCGATTGGTTGTTCAGGGTCAACGTCACTCTTTTATGTGCACGCGCGCGTGGAGTAATCATAGCTTAAGGATCAAAGCCTGACTCCTCTGCCCTCCAACAACATTTTGATGGTAGTATGATGGCGCCAGTGTGTGTGGCTAGCCGTCTGCTGCTCCCGGTTGCATGGATGTTTGTCTTGTTTTTATCGTCTATTTTAAATACTGCAAACTCTCTATTAGTGTACTATCGCCAAACACTTCTTAGCATTAGATCGGCTTTTGATTATACGCCGATCTATATTGTGAACCGGGGTGGAACGAACAATTCAACCCCTCCACCGTTCCTTCGTGGATTACCTGCCTATCTCTGCCGAACCCCATGCTCTCTCGGGAGGAAGAAGCGGTTCAGACGCCGTGGCAAACGAGGTGGTCTGCTGGTTAAAATAAAGACTTTAATGGCTTTGTTCCCGAATGCCGACCCTCGCTGGATTTTGGGAGATCTCGACGTGGATTGTCGTCGGTATGTGCTTCAACGCTCTTGGGGTCCGAAGTATAGGTGGTTGGTACCTGTGACTGATGTGGATGTGGATAAAGAGCCTCCGGTCATAATTTATCGGGCATCCCGTTTTAAAAGAAGTGTGGACGCAACTCTCCATCGGTCTTTGGTCCGTGAATCTTCGTCGTTGAAAGACTCAACTCCCGTGAGGATAGCCTTGGTGAATGCTAGATCACTAGCTAGCAAGTCCTTCATTTTGAATGACTTTTTTACTTCTAAAGACTTGACATGTTGTGTGTGACTGAGACCTGGATCGGTGTTGGTGAGTCAAGTGTTTTTTCTGAAGTTTTACCTCTGAACTGTACCTACTTCAATTCTCCACGGCTTACGGGACGAGGAGGCGGAGTAGCAACTATTTTTAAAGAACAGTTAAACTGTAGTCGTCTGCCTTCTTCCTCCTACTCCAGCTTTGAACTCAGTGTTTTTGAATTAAGTCTGAGTTATTGTTTATCGCCCACCTAAATATAACAAGGACTTTATCGATGATTTTTCTGATTTTGTAGCCGGAATCATGACTAAATATGACCGGGTTTTAATTGTGGGGGATTTTAATATCCATCTGTGCTGTCCTGCCAAGCCTCTGGCCAAAGTCTTTTAACTTAACTCAGTTTGTCGTTAGTCCCACACATATAGGTGGACACACTTTAGATTTGGTTTTGACCTATGGCTTGCCTATTAGTAACATTAATGTCTGTGATGCCACGTTCTCTGATCATTTGCCTGTTTTATTTGAGATATGTATTTCTCGTGATTCTAAAGTGACTGTTCCAAAACGTCGCTGTCGGGCGATTAATCCTTCAACTGCTCAATTATTTTCTGAGGCTTTTAATGCAATTGAGGTCGATTATTCAATGCCCTCATGTGTGCTTAATACTGAAGATCTAACTTCATCGTTCTTTTTAACTTGTCAAAGTATTTTAGATACAGTTGCCCCTTTTAGGACGGTTCGAGAAAAATGTAGAGTTCAACCGTGGCTGAATGCTACTACTCAAGCTATAAGGATGGAATGCAGAAGGGCGGAACGCCGCTGGAAGAAGGATAAATTACAGATTTCATTTGATATTTTACAGTACAATTTGTCTAAATATCAAAAAAGTGTTAGATCTGAGAAATCAAAGTATCTCTCTAATGTTATCTGTAATAATTCCCATAAGCCAGCTGTGCTGTTCAGTACTATTAATGCTATTTTGAACACTCCCCAAGCTACTTGTTTAGAGCCTTCTGCCGAATTGTGTGAATTTTTTTTACATTTTTTTATTGATAAGATTGAAGCTATTAGATCTAACATATCCTCTCCATTGACTTTTTTATCCATTTCCTCTGAGTGCCCTGCTGTTTTTAATCAGTTTGCGCCGGTGTCTCTTGTCTCACTGAGAGAGATCTTTGTTAAAATGAAATTATCCTCATGTTGTATGGATATTGTTCCTCCACGTCTTTTAAAAGACTCATTTGAAGCTATTGGCCCTACTGTACTTGCGATTATTAATAGTAGTCTGGCCTTGGGAGTTGTATCTAAGTCTTTTAAACATGCAGCAGTGGAACCAGTAATCAAGAAATCTAACCTGGATTCATCAGTCTTTGCTAATTTTAGACCTATTTCGAAGCTTTCGTTTCTGTCTAAATTACTGGAGAAGGTTGTATTTGGACAATTGAATGCATTCCTAGATCTACACAGTATCCATGAAGTGTTTCAGTCTGGTTTTAAGTCCTTGCATAGTACAGAAACTGCACTGTTGAAGGTTTCTAACGACTTGTTACTTACTACTGAATCAGGGAACTGTGCGATTCTAATTTTATTAGATCTTTCGGCTGCATTTGATACCATAGACCATAAGATCTTGATTGCACGCTTAGAAAAATGTGTTGGTATTAAGGGTACTGCGTTGGCATGGTTTAAATCGTACTTGTCTGAAATAACGATCTCAGTTCGCCTTGGAGAATTTGCCTCCTCAACGGCTTCTTTTACGTGTGGGGTCCCCCAGGGCTCCATTTTGGGGCCTATTTTGTTTGCCCTGTATTTGCTCCCCCTGGGACATATATTTTAGGAAATTTGATATCTCTTTTCATTGCTATGCAGACGACACGCAAATTGATCTGCCTTTGAAAAGAAAAGACACTCCTATGTTAGCGCCTTTATTACGGTGTCTTGAGGAAATTCAGGCCTGGATGGCACTGAATTTCCTAAGTGTTAATGAAAATAAAACTGAAGTCATGTTGTTTACGCCGGGTGGCACTTATGAATCCTTACAGTTGGATCTTGGGGAATTGAATCCACTAGTGAAACCTCATGTTAAAAATGTAGGTGTTATTATGGACTGTGATTTTAAATTGGATAAACAGATTATATATAATATTATTATTATATTATATATAAACTTTGACTTTGACTTTGAGTTGACAGAGAAAGTTGATGAGCTGCATCATGGTACCAATAAAGCCTGATTGCATCGGTTTGGTTTTGTCAACTCAAAACTAATCCTGTAACCCCGAGTTTGTTCAGCTACCTACATGGTACAGGCCCCTGAGCAGTTAAACTGACCACTGTTCTTAAGAAAAATCCAGGTCCTGTAAATAGTTTGGTTTTCCAGCATATTTTGAATATTTGAACCCATTCCAAAAGTGACTATGATGTTGAGATCTATCCATTCACATCAAGGACAACTGAGGGACTCACACACAACTATTACCAAGGGTCAGTGTTGTGTACTCGAGACTCGGACTCGGTCTCGAGACCATATTTTAATGGTCTCGGTCTTGTCATGGACTCGTGTGCATTTTGACTCGGAATTGACTCGTACTCGAACATATTAGGACTCGGACTTATTCCCGAGTCCACTCGAGTCCCATTGAAAATATTTCATGATTGTTACTGTATGTTAATATTTCTTTAAATTGTATGATTGAAACGTCCAATGATTGCTGACTTTCTTGTGCGCAACTGCGCATGACTTGAGACTAACGTTCGCGCCACGCAAATGCAGCAGGAGCCTGGTCAGATCAGATGTGATGTGGAGCCTCTAGCTCAACTATGTATTATTGAAAATGTCTGTGTCACGGGTGACAAAATGCTGGGAAAAGCGGAACCTTTGTTTTCTTTTCATGTTCCCCGAGGGGAATTATTTTGGTGTAACGCCTCACTCCGGTTCCGGGTGTAGCGGAGATATTATCCAAACTAATTACCGCCGATGCACGACAGGTGTGAGGCAGAGAGGAGCGGTGTTTACACAGGCTTTCCGCTTCACAAGAGGAGGCTAAAAGAGCCACTCGAAGTCGAGTTGAGGTCAAGGTCGGAACTGGTAAAAGTCAATCGGTGTTCAGTTGATCAGTTGTTTGGCTGGGTCTCAGTCGTTGTGTTTTGGGGTAGAAGATCTCCTGTTTGAGTGCTTACATTTGATGCTGTGATCCTGGAAATTTGTGTAAGTGAAGAACTGTTATTGGAGTCTGTCGTTTAGAACTGCTTGTGGAATTCTACTGGATTGAACTGCTGCTTGGATCTGCGCTGGAAGAGGAAGGAAGAAAGATAAGTGAATTAATTTCATCATTGAATCAAATGTAAAGCTTGAAGAAAAGACTGTGAATGTGAAATTTACTGTTGAGGAGGACATCTGTTTCAGATACATTGGAGAGGAATTGAGAGTTGAATATTCCCGTTGAAATGCATGGATGAAGCGAGGCTTCTGATCAGCCCTACTGTGTGAGTGATTTGCAGTTGTTTGCCTTACCTGATGCACGTCGAATTAATGCTGTGGATTTGTAGTGAACACGAGTGCTGTGTGCTATGCTGAGAAGAGTCTTCCAACGCCTGCTTTCATTCTTGTGAGATGATCTACTGGTCTCCATCCAAATCGCAGAACGATACAACTGAACTGGTGAAGTAATGCTTTGTATTGTCCTCTCTTCCATTGAATATTGTCGTGAAGTAATTCCTCATTGAAGGCTCCGGTTAATCCTCTCCCTCTCTCTGAAAGTACAAGTCTCGTGAAGAACCGTATGGCTGTGGAAAAGTCTGAATCGTTATACTTACTGACCGAGCTCTGAAGATGTACAACATCGCTGGTAAAGCTACTTATCGAGCCTCTCGTTAATGTCTGATGAAAGTGTTTGATGTTAAGAGAAGAAACCTTACCTGTTACCGACCGTCTGAGTCCTGCAGATGTGCAGCAACGCTGTGAAGTGAGTTTTAAAGTCACAATTCCCCTTTCACGTCCTGATAAGAGAAGCTGCTGTTAAGAGAAGAAATTTTACCTGTTACCTACCGTCTGAGTCCTGCAGATGTGCAGCAACGCTGTGAAGTGAGTTTTAAAGTCACAATTCCCCTTTCACGTCCTGATAAGAGAAGCTGCTGTTAAGAGAAGAAATCTCACCTGTTACCTACCGTCTGAGTCCTGCAGATGTGCAGCAACGCTGTGAAGTGAGTTTTAAAGTCACAATTTCCCCTTCATGTCATGATAAGAGAATCTGCTGTTGAGAGAAGAATGCATTACCTGTGACTTCCCGTTTGAGTCCTGCAGATGTGCAGCAATGCTGCGAAGTAAGCTTTTAGAGTCACTGTCTCCCCATTGTGCCCGACGACGTATCTGATACTGAGAAGAATACATTACCTGTTACTTACTGTCTGAGTCCTGTAGATGTGCAGCAACGCTGTGAAGTAAGCTTTTAGAGTCACTATCGCACTATTGTGTCCCGAAGGCAGTGAAGAATCGATCCAGCGGCTACTCCGGTCAAATAGCCCTAGAAGAGGAGAGTTGCTTATTCTTTTCTCAAGTTGATTGCTATTCAATAAAGATTGTTACTTTTGAACTCAATTACTTGCCTCCTCTTTTGTCCATCTGTTGCGTGCCTGTGGTGTTGGCTCCTCACGGTGGTGTCTGGAGTGAGGGGCGGCTGGTCATCCGAGTCCGCCCCGGCCTGCACCGGTGACATCTGCCTTATCGTCCATAATTAAGTTTGCATATAAGAGCCACACAGAATTCGTGTGCAGTAAGACTCTTAAAAAGAAACATTCAGCAACATGTAAATTCTGCGGTGCATCAATTACCGAAGCAAAGGGAACAACTTCCCATTTCCATCGACATGTGGAGCGAAAGCACAGAGAAAAGTAAGATTAAGAACTCATTATTTATGTATATTATAGGGGTGGTGGTGGCGCAATGGATAAGACACACACCTTTGGTGTGAGAGACCCGGGTTCGAATCCACTGTGAGACACCAATGTGTCCCTGAGCAAGACACTTAACCCCTAGTTGCTCCAGAGGCGCGCGACCTCTGACATATATAGCAATTGTAAGTCGCTTTGGATAAAAGTGTCAGCTAAATGAATAAATGTAAATGTATATGCCTAAAATTTCACAATTTCCGGCGAAATCCGGAGGCGAAAGTTTCGAATCCCGTTGGCGGCCATCTTTTTTAGATGTTAATCGAGCATTAGCATTAATCGAGAGAGTAACCGCTCGTATATGCTCTGGAGAGCAGAAACAGATGCGTAGGGGACATCGTCGCTGTACTCGCTGTCCGTTTGGTGGACCTAACGCGGTGAGGACGCTGACGAGGACAGCGTAGGCCGTATAAGGCCTCAGCCTCGAGTGGTCGCTGCCTGACGAGCCCGCGCTCTACAGTCCGGCGCGAGGTTAACCCTCGCCCACACCCACCTAATCTGTCATTAATTTTTGTTTTGATAATAAATGGAGCCAGCCTCCAAAAGTGAAACCTGTCCTGGGATTTTTTTTTTTTATAGTTTTTTTTATACACTATTCGGTTGTTAAGTCGTGACGTAACCACTCTCCGATAATACTCTTTCCGGGTCCAAAGTCCAGGTCCTCTCTACCTACCTACCGCTTTCGCGAGTGTTTTGGTTATTATTGAGTGTTTTTACAATGCCGCAGTGCTGTGTCCCGTGTCCCGAGCTAACTCACTTCAACCTCGTAAATCTTCTTTTTCATTGATGCCTGGACTCTACCCTTAATTATGTCACCTGAGTGATGAGCTACACTAACCATTCTGTTGGTGTTAAAGGAATTTAAACCCTTTTTGACCGCCAAGGGTGCCTCACTAAGAAGGACGTGATCGTAAATAAATGTACAGGTTCCACCATTGTTATTTCTGGACGAGAGGAGCGCTTGGACCCGGAAAAGGCTAAACGTCATGCGTGACGTCAGACTTAACAATCGGATATTGACCCTTCGCAGGGAGCTTGATTGACAGGTGATCTGACCAATCATACTTCGCCATCCGCCATTTTGTCCGACAAAGCAGTCAGGAGAGTTAGTAGATTAACATGGGAGGATTTGAACTTGAAAAACGGAGTGTACTGACGTCTTTCCGTGGTTAAAACAGCATTCCTTCTTATGTTTGTTCATGTTTATTTGAGGCTATAAATTAACTAAAAGGAAGAGATGATCGGTTCTTGAGCAGCTTTAACTGATGCTCTACAGCGATCTTTCACGACACATTAAAGAGCCACAAAACGGTATTTATTGTTTAAATTTCTTTTTAAAAATGACCAAATTTGAAAGGTGAGACTTTGTTTAATATGTTTAATATCAAACGTAACCGAAAAGTAACCTGGTCTTTCCTGTCTGTCAGCGTGTTGTCATTCTCCTCTCTGCTCCGCAATGTATTTTTCACTCCGTGAGAACATGTGGTGTGGCGTGAGAACGGCGTAGCTTGTCGGACATAGCGACACAGGGGGGCGGATCTTTGGGAACGGCGTGTTTGTTGTCTTTACATTAGAATAATAATAATAACTGACCTAACACAAGGCGAGAAGTCTGTGACCATAAGCATGGTGGTTCCTACTGTTTTAGACTTAAACGCACATCTTCTGAAAATGGGTGAGATAAGATGCCAGTGCCAGCCTTTAATTAAGGCCCTTCACATCTCTCTACAAAGAAGATTTTCAGGAATATTTGTGAAGGCTAAAATGGCCAGAGACAGTGAATGTGAAGCACCCATGCCTTTTTACCAAGATGTGTACTTTCTTTCTGCAATGCTTGATCCGCAATTTGGTCTGAACTGGATTGACTTGGATGTTACCAACGGTGATGCTCCATCCCTAAAGAAGTTCAGAGAAGATGTAAAGAGGACTCTGACAAGTTAGTATTTTTCCCCATTTCACTGTATTTTAATTCCACTTTAACATTATAAATTATAAATATATAATTAAATAATAAATAATATATCATTATTTTGTGAATTAGGCTAATGTTTTCTACACAAAATCATTGTACATAAGGTAAAGAACATTCTGTAAAAATATAGCCTTGGAATTATAAGTGTCTGCGTGAGGCCAAGGTTTCAAAGTTTAAAATCATATTGAAATTAAGTTGTGATGCTCTAAAACTCATTATATTATGAGACCTTAGTCTGGATTTCATAGACAGGGTCACAAATATATTGCAATATTTTTAAATTGGCATTTAATTCATTATCATAGTTAAAAATATATTTTTTCTTAAAGGGATAGTTCACTTTGAAATTAAATTTTGGTATGTTTTAGCTTACCTCAAGGGCATCCAAGATGTAGGTGTCTTTTTTTCCGCAGTAGTTTCAATTTTGTTATTTTTAGGTCAAACCGTTTTTGTCTGTCAGTCATATAATGCAGGTCGATGGTCACTGTCTCAAAGAGCAAGCACAGAGTCCAAATTAAAACAATTCCCCATCGTCCAAATTAAACAATTCCCCATCGTAAGTACACATTGATGGCCTAAGACACGAAACGAGCGGTTTGTGTGAGAAAACGAACAGTATTTATATCGTTTTTAGCTCTTATACACAGCCACGTCCAAGTGATCTGAGAGCGCGCGCGCATCCTGGTGTTTGACGTGTACGCAGACTGGTGCATAGATATATACACTAGATGTCGCCTTAAAGACATTCGTTCCAATGAACTGCCGTAGACAAGGCGACATCTAGTATATATCTATGCACCAGTCTGCGTACACGTCACACACCAGGATGCGCGCGCGCCCTCAGATCAGTTGGACGTGGCTGTGTATAAGAGCTAAAATCGATATAAATACTGTTCGTTTTCTCACACAAACCGCTCGTTTCGTGTCTTAGGCCATCAATGTGTACTTACGATGAGGAATTGTTTAATTTGGACGATGGGGAATTGTTTTAATTTGGACTCTGTGCATGCTCTTTGAGATAATGACCATAGACCTGCATTATATGACTGACAGACAAAAACGGTTTGACCTAAAAATATCAAAATTGAAACTACTGCGGAAAAAAAGACACCTACATCTTGGATGCCCTTGAGGTAAGCTAAAACATACCAAAATGTAATTTCAAAGTGAACTATCCCTTTAATGATGACCTCAGCAAAACTCATCCAAATATTTATGCAATATTGTATTATGCTGTTTTTTTAAGATGCACTGATCTCAGCTGTAGAGAGTGTGGCAGATGGTGTAGAAGCTACTCAGCAGACGAATGCAGATGATTCTTCATCAAAGAATTCTCCACCACCAACCAAACTGACACGGCTAGTAGCCCGCTACAAAGCCCACAAAACCCAGTGTAATCTTACGGTGGATGCCAGTATCTCTGATCAGATAACTAAATACTTAAGTGACATTCAGGATCCGGCGTGTAGTGACACAGCACTTGTCTTCTGGTCTAAAAACAAGGACAAATATCCCCAACTGCATGCACTAGCAGTGAAACTTTTGTCAATCCCAGCTTCCTCTGCACCAGTAGAGAGAATTTTTAGTCGGGGTGGATTGATCATGAGACCACATCGTGCTCGGTTGGGTAGCAGGATGGTCTCCTCACTTATATTTTTGAAAAGTAATAATGCGCATCTGTAATCTTCACAACTTCTTCAAGTGTACATATTAATTCAAGACATTGTAAGGATATTAGCAGTCATTTGTTTAGCTTAAAGGTTAAACGTTTTGTTACAGTTGAACATACATGTAGCGACAATGAGTATGAACCAAACACAGACTAATCTTCTTCCAGAAGATTAATTCAAACTTTCCACTTCCTGCCGAACAAAGAGGAAGATTTGGTCAGGACTTTGTATCCTCATCAATCTTGTCACAGGATCCAGGCGCCAACCAGTCGGGCTATTTAAAAGAGCCCCCAGCACTAACACATAACTGGTCAAATGCTAGCTTTGTTGTCAAATTACTGATTGGTTAAGAGAAAGACAGAGACCAAGGCATCACACAAGTGTCTTCACATTCCAGATTCAAATTACCCAACCGAGCCATGAATCATTCACAGTCTCCAGGAAGTCTGTAACCAAAGACTTTTATTGGTTAACTTCGATAGTGTGCAAGACGGATCGATACCAGCAGATGTTGTTTTCCCCCACAACATTCCTGACCCCTTCCCCCTTAGGACCCCTGAACGAACAAACAGAGTCCGTTTCTCTCTAAACCAGAAAACTGAGATTTTTCCTACAGTATACATAAAACTCATTCAAGAACAATTTTCAATGGACTTAAAATCAAACATCATGCAACTACATAACTCTATTTTGTGTCTGCAACTTATATGTGTGTTTAATATGCTTAGATACCATATAACTCATGTAATGTTATAACTGTTAGATGTTTGAATGAAAGTGTGTTGTGTTTCATATCAGTATGATCGTATGCTCTTGATTCAAAAGATGGCTTGATTGAAATCTGTGTAAAATGTTTCATATTCTTATAATACTGATCATGTCTAAACTGTGGCATCTGTTCTCTCTGTTAGTAAGGAAACCCCCCAGATAAGATAATTTACGATCAGAACTGAAAAGAACGCCACCTCCTCAAGTTAGCCAGTGTCTAATTGGCCAGAACTCATCCTTGGAGGTTGGACAAACTTTGAGTTTAAAATCTTAGACCCGAAACAAAGTTCTCTCTCTTCTCTCTGCTCTCTAACTCTGCTCGTTCAAAATGTTCTGATAGAGAAGAGCCCTGCTCTCTCTTCTCTTGGCTCTCTAACTCTAGCTCTCTGGGTTCACCCCCAAGAAACGCTCTGCTACCACTCTCAAGAGAGATGGGCAGAAAAAGGATGAAGATCTCAATCAGACGAGTAACCATGTAAACGCAGAGACAAAGAACCCAAATTAAGATCAGAAGAACGGGTTCAACAGCTTTATTCAAGCCATCTTACTACTCTCGTCTAAGTTGTCTTTTCTTTTCTAAGTTTTCCTTTATTTTCCGTTGTGAGTCTCGGTTCTAAGTTAAGTTTTGCGACAAGATTTCGAGCCACGTTTCTTCTGCAAAGCCAGCTTCAAACAAAGACTTTCATTCCGCCAGCACCCCACGTGACTGGCCGCCCCAGACCCAGGCACAAGGACACCAGCCAACAAACGGACCGGGAAAACCCCTTTCACGCAACAAAAGGGAATCCCCAAAAGCAAAGACAAGCAAGTATCTCCAGACTAAGAGCTGAACTGGTGTATGGATATAAATTGAATAACCTGTCTAAGAAACGATAGAAGGGTTAAATTAATGATGGATGGTTCGTTCCAGGTCATGTCTTATAAGTGCATAAACTTGGGATTTCATCCTCTCACTCTTAAACTCACTCTTAAAACTTAATCTTTCCTTACTCTTTTCCTTCTGCAACTCGTATGAATGTGTGTGTTTGTGTTAGATATTAGTTTTATGTGTTAGTATATAATCAATAAAGTATTGTTTGTATTTGAACAAAGAGATTACTTGTGTTAATCTGCTTATACATTTTATTGTCTTGAACTTCGATTTAAGGTACCTATGCTTTTACCCGTGATTATTTCTTAATTTATTGTTAGCTGGGGATTAATTCTTTCTTGGCCAGGAAGATATTATATTTACTAGAGTTAATACTTGTTTATGCTTTCTGTTCATTGGATGAACTGATAAAATGATCATACTATTGATTCTGCTACAGTAAATTCTGAAAATAATTAAAAATAATTAAAATATTAATTATTGATCATAATCCGTTATGAATAATAATTAATTAGATGTATACGTGGGCGTATAAACGCTGCATACAGGTATAGTGGTACAGTAATGTTATGTGTACGTATATAGTGGTGCAACAATGTTTTGTGGACTAAAACACTTAAGCTTAAAGGTTAGAAGTTTTGTTACAGTTGAACATACAGATATAAATGTCATCTGGTCTTACTGTATAGTGATACAACAATGTTATGTGGACAAGAGCACTTACTGATTGATAATTGTATAAGTAATAATTGTAATAAAATGACCATGATATATTTGATTTACTGTTTGAGTATGGTGCCAATTTTATTGTTACAACCAAATATTTTACATATTCTTGAAGATATCTTTAGGTCTGGTTTTTAGACCCAACCTTAGGTTATCCAACCTCTCTGGTCTCGGTCTCGACTCGGACTCGACTCTCTCTGGTCTCGGACTCGACTCTCTTTGGTCTCGGACTCGACTCGGACTCGAGTGAGTTGGTCTCGACTACAACACTGCAAAGGGTGAAAGATAAGTTAAAGTAGATGACAAACATGTCTGTTCATTACAGTGTGCTTTTAATTGTTCATTTGTATCACTCTCCTGAAATAGTTTACAGTGTGCAGTGGTGGAAAGAGTACTGAAAAAAATACATTCCAAAAAATATAGTGTGAGTAGAGTAAAAAGTACTTGTCCAAAAAACTACTTGAAAAGAGTAAAAAAGTAGCTTATTTAAAAGTACTAATGAGTAGTGAGTACTGAGCTGCGGATTTTACCCTCTTATAATAAAAAAAACTGTACACTACAATTAGGCTACAATTTTTAGAAAACATTGTCACAGATCTGCACTACATCTCCCATCACTCTCCTTGGTTCCCACCTGCATGTCATTCCCAATCACTCACACCAGCACCTCATCATCACCCTCATTACTGCCTCTATAAATACAGACACCTCACCCCAGCTCATTGTCTGGTCTTGTTTCACACGAAGCGGACTACTCTCACCGTCTCCAGCGATCTCCCTGTCTTTCCCTTTCCACAATGTCTCCAGTGATCTCCCCCTTCCACAGTGTCTCCAGCGATATCCTCCTTCCACAGTGTCTCTGTTACGTCTCCCTTTTAAAGAGGTCCAGGGGTAATAGGCTAAGTAACATAAGTGTTAAATTTAGATCAATAACTAAAAAGAAAAGAAATCAGGTTCTGATAACTTATGTGTTGAGATGAATCAGACAGAGACAGATATGGTTAAATACTTTTTAGTAGGCCAAAATAATACACCCGATTGTTTTACAGTGTCAAAGTGAATAAATCCGGATCGCCAACTAAACTACAGTAAGTAACAAACATAAATACATGAGGTAGCATGCGCTCCTTACCGGATGTGTATAAACAAACTCAAACTTTAACGTGTTGCATTGTGTAGGTCACGTGACAGACTAACTATCCCTCCTCTCTGAGTTTGGGAAGATTGAAGAAAGACCAACAAAGTCACGTACCGAAATAATCAAACAATACAAACTTGAGAAATAAGAAACAATCGAGGCTAGTGACAAACAACAAGACACCAGTCAAATGAGAGAAAACACACCTCTCCTTACCTCTCGTCACTTCCAAGTCTTTATACGGAGAAGGTGAGTTCGGATTGGTTCTTTGGGGGGGATGTCGTCACGTTGACTAATCATGATTGACGCGAGGACCAACCAATCGTGAGACCTAAGAATAAGGACAGCCCAGAACAAAATAAAGGGGGAAAAAGAAAACAACCAAAATACGACACAGACGTAACACCCACCCCCTTAAAAACAAACTTCTATGCATAATATAGAGTTTGACAAAAGAACCCAAATTGTGGTCAACTCACACCTCTTTAAACCCGGGATAGAGGATCTGCCACCACATTATCCACACCTTTTTATACTTTATTTCCAGATTATAATTCTGAATAATGAGGGACCATCTCATCAATATCTGGTTCTGGTTGTACATGCGTTGAAGAAAAGTCAGAGGGTTATGGTCTGTGTAAACCGTTACAGGAAGGACAGTAGAACCGACATGCACATCAAAATGTTGAAGAGCCAACAGTAAAGCTAGAGGTTCTTTTTCGATTAGTAGAAGTTACGCTGATGTTTATTAAATTTCTTTGAGAAATAACAAACCGGATGATTGATCTCATCCTTACCCTCCTGCAATAACCGAGCACCAGCTCCCACCTCACTAGCATCCACTTCCAACTTAAACGGCGTGGAAAAATCAGGAGAAGACAACCCTGGTTCACTACACAACAAGGCTTTGACATTGTCAAAAGCATTCTGACACGTGTGACCATACAAACTGATTTGAAGGGCTAAGTAAAGCAGTTAATGGAGTTGCAACAGATGAAAAATTCTGGCAAAAACAATGGTAATAACTGGCCATGCCTAAAAACCTACGCAACTCATGTCTGGAAGTTGGCACAGGAAACTCACTAATAGCTGAAATCTTTGCTGACAAAGGGTGCACCTGACCCTGACCCACCTGTTTACCTAAATAGGTCACCGTTGCTTTCCCAATCTCACATTTAGCAAGATTGGGTCTCATTCATGAAACACGAGCAGAACGAATTTGTGTAAATCGTGTGTAAAGTGGTTCTGGCGTAAATTTTCGGATTCATTAAAATGTTCGTATTTTCCAAATGTTAGTTGGTACGAAAGAAATCTACACCTGCTCCCAGCCACACGTAAATAGTGCGTTTAACATCCGAACGTTTTGCTCATTAATAAGGCTGCATTTTAATTCACCTTAATCGGGTACATATTTACACAGCATTTTGAAAAAAATATTATATATAGTAATTACATACGGGTTTTCTTTTTACTTTTATTACGAGAGCCAGTAATAGCATCTGCAAACGGAACACAAGTCCGCAAGTCTTTTTAAATTTTTTTATATTCAAGCTGTTTATTCATTTTTAAGTCCGCAAGTCACAAGTGTTGCAGTCAAGCTTCATGTCGAACCATTTTCTTTTCACTTCTGGGACTGTTCGATTAACAGATGAAACTCCATTAACTGCATCTGCCAAGCATTTTTACCTAAAGCATTTAGGTAAAAGCCTTATTACCTAAAAAATAATTTTTTTTAGGACCTGATACGCCACTATGTACGCTTGAAAATAAAATGTGGCGTTTTGAATGAAATTCTGATAATAAAACTTCAATTTCTGCATCTGAGAAATTTATCTTCTTCATTCGCTTTTGAGAAGACATGAAATCCTTCGTTTCGTGTCATAATATAATGCCCATATATAGTTGTCAGTCGGTTTTAATGGGCGGGATTTATGGTAATTGAGAGGATGAACGTGCACGCGCGTCCCATTTACGACTGATTGGAATTCATTAACCCACACACACATTTCACTATCAAATCTGACGTATTTGTGAATCAGGAGAAGAATTTTCGGGAATGTCTCTTTACGCGCAAATCACTCACATATTTACTCGTATATTTACGAATGTTTCATGAATGAGACCCATTAAGTGTAAGGGATGCCTTCTCTAGACACTTAAACACAGTTCCTAGTAACGATACATGCTCTGACCAACTTTGTGAATAAACAAATCGTCAAGATATGCATTGCAGTTAGGAACATCAACAAGTACTAAATTGACCAATCTTTGAAATGTAGCAGCGGCGTTACGCAAGCCAAACGTGTCAATCAATTGCATAGAGCAATCTGGTGTTACGAAAGCTGAAATTTCAGATGCTCTAGAGGTCAATGGAACTTGCCAGTATCCTTTTAGTAGGTCGAATTTACTAACAAACTTTGCTGATCCTATGCTATCCACGCAGTCCTCCATCCTCGGTAATGGAAAGCAGTCCGGTATTGTTACAGCATTCACACGTCGATAATCAGTACAGAAATGTTTAGTGCCATCTGATTTCTGCACTAAGAGACACGGGGAACTCCAGGGACTAACACTAGGACTGGCCAATCCCTTCATTAAGATGAGCTAAAAAAAATTGACAAGTCTGCAAGAGTTTCAGAGTTTGATAGCCTGGCTGATAATAACAGCATATCAGACTCCAGTACACCATCCAGATCAGCATCCTGCTGCTCAACAGCTGGACTCATTTCACAGGCAACACCTACTGGAAATGTTTCATGGTAAGAGATTCTGTATTAGAGCCAGCTCTAGTATGATAAGCTTTAAGCATATTAATATGGCATACTCGCTTCTGACGTTTCCTATCAGGAGTTCGCACCACATAATCGGTTTCACTCTTTTTCTCTAGAATCACATATGGTCGATAAAATCGTGCAGATAATGCAGATCCAGGAATGGGAAGTAAGACTTGTAAGACCAAAACTTGATCAGCAACGGCAAAAGATCTACCCACTGCACATTTGTCATAACGCGCTTTCATTTCCCCCTGAAATTTAGACAAAGATTCTCGGGCTAGTGTACAAGTTTTCTGTAGTCGTTCACAGAATTTACTTGCATAATCTAGCACATTTGTTTTCTCACTATTCTCAACAACCTAACATCCTCTCTTTCAGGGCTTTCAGAGGACCTCTCACCGTATGCCCAAAGACCAACTCTGATGGACTAAATTGAAGAGATTCCTGCACGGTTTCTCGAATTGAAAATAAAAGCAATGGGACCCCCTCATCCCACTCATTTCCAGTCTCAATGCAATATTTCTTCAACATTGATTTTAGTGTCTGGTGGAACCTCTCTAACATTCCCTGACTCTGGGGATGATACACGCTAGATATACGATGTGTAATATTTAACGACTGGAAAACTTTTTTTGTTTGTTCTCAGCAGGATCCTCCGATCAGCTGTGGGATGGCTCCACCCCTAATTGGCGTGGGTTTAAAACTAGAGCTTCCGCTCTCTGAAGTGAGCTGTTGCGATTCCGGGCCGGTCGCACTTCTCCTGTCTTCTCTCCAGCCGTCAGACCATTATTGTATTTGATTTAGATTGTGTTATGTTTGTTTTATTTTCAGTGGTGTTTTGTAGGGTTGACCTGCCCTTTTCTTTTGAAATCACGTTCGTTCTGTTTTGTTAGAGTATTGAGGGTATTTAGTTGGATTTTGATTTGGATACTTTGAGGGAAGTTAGTTTGATATTTTGTTTATTATTCGTTTTGTTTGTTATTTTGGGCCTTGGGTCTTCCTTAAGTTTATACACCTACTGGTTTCTGTTACTCTGACAATATTCAATCTTATATATGTTTATTTTCCTTATCTTAATAAAACATTTACTTGAATTTTGTACTCTTTTGGTCTGACGACTGGGCGTGGGAGTCATGTCTAAGTATTTTTATAATAACAACCTTTGGTAAACCGAAAGTCAAGAAAAACTTTGCTAAAGTTTTAACAACCACTTTGGCTGTAATTTTCCGAAGTGAAATGGCCTCTGGGTACCTGGTAGCGGTACACATGATCGTAAGTAGGAACTGGTTGCCAGATTTTGACTTTGGTAATGGCCCCACACAGTCCACTATCACGTGTTCAAAGGGTTCGCCCAACACAGGAATTGAAATCAAAGGAGCCGGTGGAATCACCTGGTTAGGTTTTCCTGCGTATTGACAAACGTGACAGGTCTTACAATCCTGAATCACATCGCGCTTAAGACCATACCAAACATTTTTTTTGAAGGAAACGGTTGTAGGTTTTTGTTACCCCTAAATGTCTTGACAACAAGTGATCATTCACCAATGACAAAACCTGTGAAAAACAGTGGGAACTACCACTTGATAAACTACGTTCCACTCGTTCTCTATAGTATTACTTTTGTGCCATTTTCGCATAAGTAAACCATCCTTAGCCAAGAATGAAACATTAGCTGTGTCCCAATGTGAAGGCTGCATCCTTCGAAGGACTAAAGACTTCAAGGATGCAGCCTATGCGTCCTCCGAAGGACGCACCATGTAGCCTTCATAGGATTTCCTAATTGCGCAACCAGGTGTTTCTGATCACCGCTCCTCAACGGTGCGAGAGGACAGCTGCCATCCTGATAATTCATTTGATATAGCCTAATTGAGTAAGCAGCTATGGAGCCAGAATTGGCTATTGTCATTTTTATGTTTTATATTTTACTGGAGGACATGGTGAGGATGTTTCAGCCCCAGCGCTGCCGGATCATGTATTTTCTGTTTTGCCCTGTTTGAATATAAAACCCAATTGAATATAAAAAAGTCCAGTATTTCCCGCGCTCGTCATCGGCAGCTGTCACGATTGCCAACTTTTTTCAGAAATTACTCTTTTTGAAAAAGAAAAAAAGACCTCAGTGACATGGCAGCCATCGATTGAGTCAGCCCTGCAAACCTGTTGGTATACAACTTAGTGGATGGTGGAAATATGCACTCAAACACTCTGGAGAGTGTCCCAGATGATGTCCCACCAGCAGGAGGCCTTACCAGGGGCAGCCCATTCCAGTCCAGCAGCTCCAGGGTCTCCCTGCTCAGCTGAATAAAAGTCTACATAATTTTCTTCTTATTGTATGTACTGTAAATGTTTGTTGATTTTGATATGTTTAACGTATGTTGTTAATAGTTGGAAAAAGTACTTTAATGTAGCCCGTGGAACAAATGATTTTCATTTACCAATTTTATAAAAAAAAAAAAAAAAAGGTATACAAGTTTGTTTCATGTAGAAATTATGACTGTCAAAAAAATAAACAATGTCCAGAACAATTCATTCTCTTTTATTTACATATTTAAAGTTGCATACAAATAATGTACAGATTTGTCTTTCCTTTTAAAAAATAAAAGGGAAAAAAGTTAAACAAGAATATGTATAAAAAAATTATTTTTTTAATCATTTTCTCAAGAAGAGAAAAAAGCCTGTCCATCCTCTCCCTCCTCTCCTCGCCTCTGCCTTCGTGCTGGTGCTGCTGGTGCTGGTTCCTCCTCACCGTGGGCACCCACTGCTGAACTGGGCCCTGAGGACAAACCAGGGCCAAGTTTCAGCAGTGGGTTTCCCACTCACACCCTCACCTGTCCCAGGACACTTGCAATCCTAAGGGCAGAGCAAATGAACCATGGCTTGTTAACAACAACAGCACAATACATTTCAGCAAAGACGTGTGTATTAACTTTCGTACTTTGTATTCATTTATAAAAAAAAATCCTGAATTGCTCTAAAAAAGCTTAACACATGGGTGCAATCTTAAGTGCATTGTTAACACTGCAAAATATGACATACCAAGACATGCATACAAAATACTTAAGAAATCATATTTCTATATACTCAGATTTGGTTAAAACCACATATCTTGCAT
This sequence comes from Leuciscus leuciscus, assembly GCF_965113295.1. NCBI lineage: Eukaryota > Metazoa > Chordata > Actinopteri > Cypriniformes > Leuciscidae > Leuciscus > Leuciscus leuciscus. Next base: position 43,621,995 of record NC_138733.1, read on the forward strand.
GACAGCACTACAAAAACACATAAAAGTGAAACTCCATTGCCTTATCAACTGCTTTTCTTAATGTTGTGGGCTTTATAGGGTGAGTGATATTTCTTATAATACACAAGTGAGATAGCGACTAGTGCAAATATTACAAACAGGTCGTTAAACTAATATTTTTTAATTAAAAAAGTTTTGCCTCAAACTACCTGACAAATGAAGCCACGCAATGGTGACGAAGGAGTTAAGATGAAGTTTATAATAAACTTTAACTCGGTTTCGCTAGCTATTTAAGTAAATGAAAACATAATACTTACATTTAAATGTGAATTTGCTGTCCACCACCGATCTCTAGTCTCGGCCGCCTTTAAAAATAAATAAATAAATGCTGTCGTCACCGGCGCGCAATGACTTATGGGGTAGAATAGGGTAGGATAGGCCGCTAAGTGTCCATTTATGTATCCTTCCTTTCACGAGGAAACAAAGGGCGCATTTGGCGTCGCTTTTGAATCAGGGTAGCCTTCGTCGCGTCACAATGACGCAACCGGCTTTCGAATACGGCCTTCGGAGGATGCAGAACTGAATTGGGACAGCCTTCATCACGCCGCGGTGACGCAATCGGCCTTCAAATGCGATCTTCCAAGAATGCAGCCTTTGAATTGGGACGTCCTTCGTCGCGTCGCTGTGACGCAATCGGCCTTCAAATGCGGCCAATCGTCCTTCAAATACGGCCTTCGGAGGATGCAGCCTTCACATTGGGACACAGCTACTGTCCCATTCATCGTTCTCACGGACTTAAAACACTTTGCTAACGATGGATCATTTTTGTTGAGCTTCGATGAGTTTTTCACGAGTTACGGTTAATGACAAAGGATCACTCACTATAACCTCCCTCATCTGGTCATGGTCACAAAACCTGGTCTCCACAACCTCCTCAGTCTCCCCATCTGTACACAAGAAAGAGGCAGAAAAATATATGTCATTCCCTTTCTTAGATTGGGCTTGTGTAACAACGCACGCAGGAAATGCACTCGGGTATTTCTGAAACAACTCGTCTGTATTAAGATTAATCAGTGGAGTATCTACCACTTCCAGCAAAGGTATTACCTGCCCCTGGCTAAATTACCTAAAATGAAAGACACACTTTTCACCGGTAATACTGGACGTACTCCTACCTCCACAAAATCGGCCACCAAGTCAGACTGGAGATGGATGCGATGTATGGGTACCCTTATCACCTCCATACTGAAACTCTGCACTAACCTACTAGATCCTACTGATGATTGATCTGAAAAAAGACAACACATCAGCACATACAAACGACTGCGCAGCTCCTGTGTCATGGAACATCTTGACTTCAACCTGGTCCTCCTTTTTGCCTGTTAATGAAAGAAATCATTTAAGTAAAAAAGGCAAGTAAGTAGGGTCTGGCATTTCAGCTCTCTTTTCAGAAAGCAAACATGAATTCACAGAGTTCACAAATGCAATTTCTTTCCTCTGAAAGTTCTGTTTGCAGAAAAACAGTTGGCGATTACGTCCTTTCTTGTGACAGTAAAAACAGAAAAAAAAATTCCAGTGTTTGCTGACATCTAGTGGAAACAGTCAAAACTGTCTGCATGGTGCTAAAGCACACAGGGCCTGAGTTATACACTTTCAAAAATGAATCTATAACCGTTGGCGCCGATGGCCTCGTGTTCAGCGCGCCGACATGTAATGCCGTTGCACTCGGGCGGCCCGAGTTCGAGTCCCGGCTCGTGGACCTTTCCCGATCCCATCCCCCGTCTCTCTCCCACCTCACTTCCTGTCCACTCTACACTGTCCTGTCACAATATAAAGGCAAAAATCCGCAAAAAAACTATATACAAAAAAAAAAGGATTTATAACCAAAAAAAATCAAAAAGCGGCTCTTTTAATTTTTTTTATTATTATAGCTCAGACAACATATACTTAAATGTTTATCACTTTTATCACTGTTTTATGTAACTTCAAATGGTTTCCTGTAAAATGACACCAAAATTGTGGATCTAGACCACTGCATGTGGGTATGGGAAGCTTTTTAATTTGGGAGGGCAAATCCAGGCGGAAATCCCCCAAAATCCCCTCATTCTACTGACTATAATAAGTGACTTTTTAGCAGAATGCAGTAGTATGTATGATGTGCGTACAGTGCTGTATACAATTGTATGTATAAAAAAAAGTTATGTAATTAAATAGCAGCAGTAACATAATTGACCGTTCACAAAGACCCGCCTCCTTTAGTTACTGTTGCTACGTCCGACAAGCCATGGCCGCTCTCACGCCACACCTCATGTTCTCACGAAGTGAAAAATACATCACGGAGCAAAGAGGACACTGACAACGGGCCGACAGACAGGACAGAGCAGGTTACTTTTTTTTAAATGAAACATAGTCTCAACTTTTAAATTTGTAATTTTTTTTAACACATTTAAACAGTAAATACCATTTTGTGTCTCTTTAATGTGTCTGACAGATCGCTGAAGTGCCTCAGTTAAAACTGCTCGTGAACCGATCATCTCTTCCTTCTAGTTAATTTATAGCATCAAATAAACGTGTGAACATCAGGAGGAATGTTGTTTCAACCGAGGAAAGACGTCAGTACACACCGTTTTTCAAGTTCAAGTTCACAGACGTTAATCTACTAACTCTCCTGACTGCTTTGTCGGACAAAATGGCGGGTTCGGCTGATGGCGGATTATGATTGGTCAGATCGCCTGTCAATCAAACACCCGGCGATGGGTGAATTGGAGTGTCACGTTATGTTGGTGTTTTGGTTTTGTTTTCAATGACTTTTTATGCTGTGTTCGAAATCGCCCCCTATACCCTCATTCACTATTCCTTACATTACTCTACTAATATAGTCCACTTGAAGTAGTTGATGAAAACGAGTGAGTGAATTCGGACACTGAGTGTGCCAGAAGGGCTGCCAATGTTATGCTTGCTTAATAATCATTTGAAACGTAGCAAACTGGCTGCCCCAGTAGTAATGAAAATATTTATCTTGAATTACTGTAGCATGGAAACTAGCATATAAACTCATAAACAAATTAAAAAGGAATTTATACCTATATGATATTTTGCTGGACCAGCGCTATTTGGAAAATGGATGGATGATTTATTCAGCTGCGGCACCATCTCCTGGCGAGACACAGGAATTCATTCAGCGCACGACTCTCACAGTGCATTATGGGCATTCTCTAATCGTTGAGCATACATCGGTTGTACACCTGTATTGCTGTGCATTGTGGGATTGAATGAGTGTACTCTATGGTTTGGACACCACTACTAATGGCTGTCCCCTCAAATAGACCCTTTTACTGTTTGTACACAATGATGACATAGCAACGTATGCGCGCGCATATTGGCAACGGAAGTATGGCGAGAATCAGCAGCGTGTCAAGCTACGCGAGCGGATTAAACAACAGACGCGAGCATTTTTTATTATGCCCTCGCTCCAATCAACACGTTTAATCGCCTGCAGCCACTCTTCTGAAACGGCCGTGAACCTGTCGGAATCCTATAAAACTTAAGGCCCTTGGTGGAATATCGATTAGTGCAACCGTAAACGCAACAACCAGACATTTTGATGCCTGGAAACCGTTTTGATAAACTTTCGGAGTAGCTAACACGTTAGAGCCAGTGGGGAACAACACCACTTTCGTTGCCAAAATGCGCGCGCAACTATTTGATCACGTGGGCTTGTAAAAGGGTCTATAGTGCCCTATTTAAGGGTATGGGGGCAACCTCGGACACATCCTTAGATTGTTATAATTTCCTGAGTTTTCTTTCTGTTTACATTTTGTTTAAGGTGATTCATTGTTTCATTGATTAGTTCACACCTGTTTCATGTTGAGCTCAGTTATCTTGTGTATATATAATGCCTTCAGTTCTCTTAGTTCATTTTATTTTTTACTTTTGTTACTACACATTGTTTCATTTATTTCTTCTTTAGATTTCATTATTTTGTTTTGTTAATTAAAATGTTAAGCTGCAATTACATCTGCACTGCCTCTCTGCCTCCTCATCTTCATTGTTACATGCAGAGGCGGCGTCAGCCGATTTTGCCGGGGCTTCAGCCCCGAATGTTTTGAGTGTAGCCCCGAATGTTTTGAAAAATTGACTGACAAATATGAATCCAGACAATAGCCTATGTAAACCCCCGAAATCATAAGTTGCCTTATTTCATTGTGCTTTAGCTTTGCAGCTGTCTCTGACTGGTGATTGTTGAAATCTGTCTCACGCCCGTTTCACACATACTCCGTGTGTATGCGGTGCGTGTTGCAGTGCGTATGCAGTGCAGGAGCAGCACGCGCAATAGTGCTTTCACATATGCTGCGTTTGCAGTGCGTAATCCGCTGCTGTAGGCTATACCACAAATACATACTCACTATTTGTATTTCAAATCCAGAAGTTATCAGCAACTTTTATTTAAAAAGAGTTTTTTGTCAGCATTGCGATTCTCTTTGTACACATATACACTCTTTAATAGACGTATTCACGTTTAAACACAATTTAAACAACAAATTATTAAATGCATTACTTCTATATAATTATATATTAAGTTGCTCAAGCAAGTGGTAAAATATTTTACCATGTACTTATATTAAAATCGCATAGCCTACATTTTAAATTAAAACTTAAAATTGACAAAAACAGCAGACTTACCCTTTCTTTTGCATAATTTAAATCTTTATACAATAAATCTTGCATGTCACAAAGAACTTGTTTTTCCACCTCCATGAATGAGACGAGTGTGTTCATTATGTTGACTTGTTGAAGTAAATTGTATTTTCCCTTGATTTACGCCGGTCTTAACGTCTCATCATTGCGATGCTCTTTGTACACATACAGTATACACTCTTTAATAGACGCATGCACGTTTAAACACAATTTAAACAACGTCAGCCTATTATTCAATGCATTACTTCTACTTATATTAAGTTGCTCAAGCAAGTGGTCAAATATTTAACCATGTAGGCTATATTAAATCGCAAACATTTTAAATTAAAACCTAAAATTGACAAAAACAGCCGATTCTCATGCCTTTTCTTTTTCATTTAAATTTTAATACAATAAATCTTGCATGTCACAAAGAACTTGTTTTTCCACCTCCACGAATGAGACAAGTGTTGTTCATTATGTCGCCTTGTTGAGGTAAATTGTAGCTTTCCTTGCTTTACCCCGATCTTAAAGTGAATAAAAGTAGGCTAGTATTTAATTAAATACATTTATGGTGAGATTACTACATTTTATTTAATTAATTAATTTAATAAAATTATAAAGTATTAAAACAACTCTAAAGTAATAATGAAAGCAGCAAAAAGTAGTTGAGCTATATCCATAGTTTTAACTATGTCTGATCTAAGGTAAACATAAGGAATTACAGAGTAGGCTATATATTGTGCAATATCTGTATAGTATTTAAAAAAATTTTACATTCTGTTGCACTTCACTGTGTAAATTACAAAATTACTGTAAACATTAATGGCACCTTATATATTTCTTATTTTAATCATTCCTCTGTAATAGTTTTTACCTTTTGTGCATTAGGTTATTATAAAACATTTATGCCAATAAAGTAGTTTTAAGTTAAACTAACTACATACAGTACATTGTCAATCTCTGTCTGTATCCCATATTATGCATGCCAACTCAAAAAACCAAACTCATACCAGTGATAACTTTTATTTCAAAACAAAAATAATTGTGTAAAAGAGATATGCACACATACAGATAATCACGTACATCAACCGTACACACACACGCGTACATACACACACACACACACACACACACGTGTACGTACGTACACACACGCACGCGTGTACGTACACACACGCATACGTATACACACAGACGCGTACGTACACACACACACACACACACGCGTACGTACGTACGTACGTACGTACGTACGTACGTACATACACACAGACAGACGCGTACGCACACGTATGTGCGTACACTCACACGCGCGTACTCACACGCGCGTACTCACACGCGCGTACACTCACTATGGCGCTCGAAATGTTCCATTCGGCGACGAGACTGACAAGCACGACAGATAACACACGTGTATACGTGCGTGTACGTCTCCATTTGTTTTATATGGAGACGTACACGCAAATATCACGTCACGTAGACACGTCAATAACGTGTAGCTGTTGATCTTTACAGACGTGACGGCGGCGTCACGTTAGAATTTAACGTGTGGATTATGTCTGCACGTCTTAACATCTGCCCGTCTGCACGTCTTAACGTCTGCACGTCTGCCCGCCTTATTTTCCTTATTTTCTCATAGGCTACATTTAGGCTACTGTTATAGACATTATAGATAATCTTATTTTGGCAGTTTACTTAGGACTAAATTGGATTTATTTATTTATATAATGATGAATGTCTGTTAAGTATGCATTTTGTATCCCAATGATAGATAAAAGTATATTGTCATGTATACGATGAGAGACAAATAAAATGGGCTAGTAAAATTCAGAAAAAGTGGGTCATATATTTGTTTGTTTAAGATTTGTTAAAGCCCTGCAGCAGCCGGTCTGCATGCCTCAAGTTCATTCATAGATGCTGCATTTAGTAGGCTATTAATTAACCATCTGAAACCACTTTAAAACGTATTGGATTTTAAACTAAAATTAAGTATCAGATTGCTGGTTACTGCTATACTTATTCTGAACAGGTCATTAATCATTCAATTTAAAATAGTTTAACATAAATATACTATTTAATAGAGCTACACTACAGTTTTTATAAAGCCTAGCACTCTATTAAATCTAGCCTAGTCATACTGCAAATTTTTTTGCTACTATGTTAAGAGCATACAAATATATCACCCAACTCAGGCAAAACAATTGACAGCCCTGATAAATAAAGTAAAAGGCTTAAACGGATGCATCTTGTTTTCACCTGCAGGAAAAACAAACACTTAAAACAAAAATGACATGAAATGACCACTAACATCAGTAGGTGGCAGCAGAGGGACACTCATCTGCTCATTAGCCATGTCCACTCCTTGATATACTTGTAAGAAGTTTCAGTAAGTCTTGGGTCATTTATTCCTGTACATTAAGGGCTCAATGCCTTAACAATTTCTGAAAGGAGCAATGTTCGATATAGTGTACATTTGCTTTTGTAAAATATTTTCAGTGCTTTAAATGTCTTACAGATTTGTATGGGTTCTGCATGCATCTTTGGAAGTTATTCCACAAGATAAATATTAAGTAAAATGTATGACTGAATGATTTTTTTAAAATGGATTTTTATGTCAAAACGAAGAGTTTGTAATGTCATTTGTAGCATTTTTTAATAACAGAATAATAGACTTAAATAGTCAGAGTATGACTGCTTTATTCTATGGTATTGTCTGCATGCTGGTCCTTTTCCTGTCTAGCACATGAAATACCCATACCTTTACTCTGCTCTTAAGCACACACAATAATCATAAATGCTACACTAAATCTTTAAATCCTGGGAAATAAAGTTTGTTACATAAATAAGAATTACAGTAAAAAGCATTCACTTAACAATTTTGCAGTTAATGAAGTACATGTTATACAATATGCTCAGTATTTTGTGTTCAGTATTTTCAGATTTAAACTATATGGCTACGATTTATATTTATATTCTTTATATCACAATGACATACATATGTACACATCAGGGTTTCCGTTGAAATGTCCGACAAAATTAAATCTCTCCGGTCAAATTGTCCGATTAAAATTGCCTAATAATCCCGCCCCCCAACACAATCTGAATTTGAGAATAAGCCTAAAATGTATAAAGCAAAAATACACCGACCTTTGGCTATGTTATAAAGGAACAGGCTCTACCGTTTTAAAGTTATTAAACATTATTACATGGCTTGGTTGAATTCCAATGTGGAATGCGGTCTGTTATTTCTTGATATCAGACCGCTGAAGCACTTGCGGCACCAGGATTTTGATTAGGTGGGCCTCCAGAAAACTGGATGGCCCAGTTAAAATAAGCCAAAAAATAAATAAGAACGGTTTCCCCTTCATCTCCGTTTCAGCGCTTTTCTGGGCACTGAGGACAGCGACTCAGTAGCCAACCTGAATTTAATGCGTAATTAGCATAGGTAAAAAAAACAAAAAAAACAAACAAACACTTAAACAGGATTTTTTTGTTGCTTTTTTAATACAATTACAATTTCATTTAATTTATTGTTTAATACAATTATAGGCCTATTATTTTTAGTTTATTAACAGCAACAACAGCAGTAAAGATGAAGTTGACGATCGCCATCTCCGTAGTGAACGCGCCTATAGAGAGAAATGCACATGATTACATAATCAGAGAGTAGCCTATTTCTTTTAGTTTTAAATTGTTAAAAAGACATTTCAAGCTTTCTTAAGATATATTTCATGTCTGTGAGGCCTATGCTGAGTTTTGTTAAATTAGGATGAGATGCGCTCCAGTTCACGAGCAATGCAAGTGACCGCGCGGGCGCCTGCATGATTAGGCCTATATCGTCTGCTATATTTCCAGGCAATCGGTTGATAAAAAAAAAATATATAAAAATTAAGATACAATTTATACAAAACGAAATTCACTTCAGAAAAGTCTTTCTACAAAACAAAACTTAATTAAGTGGTCAAAATCATGTCTGACCCGCTCCATGTCTCTCGATATTGCGCATCCTATCTTACTCCTGCTGTTCACTTTTCATAATCAACATAAATAAAAAAATAACATTATAATATTTTAACAAATATTAAACTAAATTAGCTTAATGGCTACAACACTTATAGTATACCTAGACTCTCTATTTGTACAAATTGCTGCACATTCATTTTATTCTGAATTTTGCACACATAAGTTGAAAGGCATTTGTTTGTGCATAGCAAAACATATCTGCAACATTGATCAAGTTTCGCTGATAATTATGCGTGCATTTATTAATTATTATCTTAATGAATAATGAAACAAGGACGAAGCATATAAACTGCGTTGTTTGTTTAGAATGGAATGGATCGCAAATAGATCCGAATGAAGAAACGAACCATAGTAGAAAATGTTTTTTTTTTTTTCGTCTATTTGAAAGTTAGGCTAATAAACATGTTGCATTCGGCATGATTATGTAATTTTTTAAGTTGCATAGCCTGCCTCCAGTTTTCCTCAACTTTACTAATTAAGTATCTTTGACCAGCATATCATCAAAATGTCCGGAAAACGAAACCTCTGCCGGTCACTTGTTTTCTAGCGGAAACTCTGGTACACACACACACACACACACACACACACACACACACACACACACACACACACACACACACACACACACTGTATATATATATGTGTGTGTGTGTGTGTGTGTGTGTGTGTGTGTGTGTGTGTGTGTGTGTGTGTGTGTGTGTGTGTGTGTGTGTGTGTGTGTGTGTGTGTGTGTGTGTGTGTGTGTTTGTGTGTTACATTCTCTATAAAGTATATTTACTGTATTAGCCTACTGTATGTAAAATGCAAGTGGAGTACGTATTACAGTACTGAAAATAATGTCTGATTACACACCTGTTCTGTCTACAAACGTTTGAATGATTGAAGACACTGTTGTTCTCCCAACATTCAGCTTTACCTTTTGACCCTCAGTCATTGTAAGGTCATGATTGATAACATTGTCTGCAATAGTGTCCTTATTTCATTAGAAACATGTCCACAATCTTGACCTCTTCCACTGTTTTGCCTCTGTACCCTTCTTCCACCACACATCATTACTCCTCTTCTTCCAGACTGTTGACCCTGTTTGTTTCTGTGTTGTTCTTCCATTATCTAAATGTGTGACACTGAGTTGTGCTCTGTCTATATATGCTTGTCAAATGAAGCTTCAGGAGATGCACCTCTGAGCTATATCAGAGACCTGGTTGATTTAATGCTTTACATTCCCCTTCATTTGTGAAATGCAAAATTTATAGCCAAGACACTGTCATTAAAACATTAAAATGTAGCATGTAATGGGAACCAACAACAGCACATACATTTAGGCTATACCCATATTTCTATTTATAACGCAGCCACTTTAAATTCACATAATGTTTCACATCTGAGTAACAGAAATATAATGATATATATATATATATATATATATATATATATATATATATATATATATAATGAAAATGAATTGCCAACATGCCAAGAATATCAAAAAATACCAAGTAAAACACAAATTTGTAAATATTTGTTTGAATGTTTATGTAATGAGCAGTTTTTAGAAAACCAGAATGCCTGTAAATAAACAATATATTAATGACTGGCATTTCACACAAAAGTCAATGAAAATACAGTTCCAAACATCGCCACAGCAGAACAATTGTCTAAAAGGAGTAGTTGTGTGGGTGTTAAATATATATTTGTATTTTTGAAAGAATAGGTTGAACATCAACCAGTAATCTCAATAGAACAGGGCCTTGGCGCCATCTACCGGCAATTTTATATTGATATTTAGTAGTTTAATATTTATTTAGCCTCCGTTCATTTCGGCTATATAATTAAGTAATGCATCCACTCTACTATAGAGCTTTTTTATTATTATTATTGTAGCCTATATCCTATTTCATATTCCCACATGCTCGTGCATAATTGATATTGCAAAATAGGCCTACATTCAAAGCTTTTTACTGTTGAGATTCGTTTTTTTATGTATCCAAACCTAAATAGTATTTTCTTAATATCCTTCGAGGATGTTAAAAGCTAGGCCTATGTTAAATAGCTATTAATGTGATTTTCTCTGCTGAAAATTACTTAATCTAATTTAATAATAGCATTAATAGCTAAATGATCAAGTCTTCTAGCCCACACTGTTCGAACAGTGTCTCAATAAGACAAGTCCATTCAATTCAATTCAAATTTAGCTGTAGCCTAGCGCTTTTCACAATATTGTTTCAAAACAGCTTTACAGAAAATGCATTTCAGAAATGTACATAGAAAAATACAATTAGTAAGTTAGTCATTTATTAATCCATCATACAAGTAGCTGCATAAAAGTACGTGCGCTATTTTTAAATTAGCCAAGGCACGTTTTGCGTTCAGACGTGCAGACGGGTAGACGTTCTCCACACGCACGTTAACACGTCTTTAAGCTTGGTTAGGAAAGAAATGACACAAAGCGAGCGCCATATCACACACACACACACGTACACTCACACACACGTACACTCACTCACACGTACACTCACTCACACGTACACTCACTCACACGTACACTCACACACACACACACACACACACACACACACACACACACACACACACACACACACACACACACACACGTACGTACACTCACACACGTACGTACACACAATCACACACACACACTCACACACGTACGTACACTCACACACGTACGTACACTCTCTCACACACACACACACACACACACACACACACACACACACACACACACACACACACACACACACACACACACACACACACACACACACACACACACACGTACGTACACTCACTCACACACACAAGATTCAAGATTCAGATTCAAGATGTTTATTTGTCATATGCACAGAGTTTACACCATGCAATGAAATTCTTAAGTTGCAAAGGTTTCCCACAAATATAAAATATAAAATATACACAATATACACACAATATATACTTAAAACATGCAAGTGTAGAATTTGCATTTCAGCAGAGAGACACTAAAAGGCATTATAAAAAGCATGTAAATTGAACAGTGCAAACATTCACAGTATAGTGCAAACAGTAATTAAGGTACTAAAATAAAGTTGTCAAAAGACTGAGTCATTCAACAGCCTGATGGCCTGTGGATAAAAACTGTTTTTAAGTCTGGATGTTCTGGCTTTCATGCTCCTATAGCGTCTGCCAGAAGGTAACAATGTAAACAGTATACGCTGGGGGTGTGTAATGTCTTTGATGATATTGTGTGCCCTCTTAGTGACCCGGGTTTTGTAAATGTCCTGAAGTGATGAAAAAGCTGTTCCACAGATGTATTGTGCAGTTTTAATCACACGCTGGAGAGCTTTCCTTTCCTGTACTGTGCAGTTTCCAAACCACACTGTGATGGAATTGGTCAGGATGCTCTCCACTGTACATCTATAGAAATTGCTAAGGAGTTTGGTGGACAGACCAAATTTCCTCAGCTTTCTTAGGAAGTACAGCCGTTGTTGAGACTTACTGACAATGTGCTGGGTGTTGTGAGACCATGATAGGTCCTCACTGATGTGGGTGCCGAGGAATTTAAAGGTTTTCACCCTCTCTACCTGTGCCTCACCGATGTAAAGTGGGCCGTGCTGATCTCTCCTCCTCCTCGGGTCGATAATCATCTCCTTAAGTTTTCTCTGCATTTAAGAAGAGATTATTTGTGTGGCACCAGGACACCAGCTGAGCCACCTCCTCCCTATAGTCTGTCTCAGCCCCACCAGTGATCAGGCCGATGACTGTTGTATCATCCGCAAACTTGATGATGGTGGTATTGCGCTGAGTGGGGGCACAGTCATAAGTGAAGAGGGTGTACAGCAAAGGGCTCAGCACACAGCCCTGGGGTGTCCCTGTGCTCACCGTCCTTGTACCTGATGTCTGGGTACCAACTCTGACTGTCTGGGGTCTGTCTGTGAGGAAGTCCAGGACCCAGCTGCAGAGGGAGGGTGCCAGTCCAAGGATGAGGAGCTTCTCAGCCAGCTTGGTTGGGAGGACCGTGTTGAAAGCTGAGCTGTAGTCGATAAACAGCATTCGAACATATGTATCCTTGTTCTCCAGGTGTGTGAGGGCTGTATGGATGGCAGTGTTTACTGCATCATCAATGGAGCGGTTCCGACGATACGCAAACTGTAAGGGGTCCAGTGTGTCTGCGATGGTCTTTTTAATGTGGGTCATGACTATCCTCTCAAAACACTTCATCACAATTGAGGTGAGTGCGATGGGACGGTAGTCATTTAAGCAAGTTATGGTGTTTTTCTTGGGGAGGGGGACAATGGTGGTGGTCTTGAAGCAGGCGGGTACAGAAGATAGTGAAAGGGATAGATTGTAAATGTCCGTTAGTACCTCAGCCAGCTCCGCTGAGCAGACTTTCAGTGCACGGCCCGGGATGTTATCAGGGCCTGCTGCCTTCCGTGGATTCGTTCTCCTCAGTGTCCTGCGCACCTGAGCTGATGTCACCGTGAGTGGAGAGCTCTGTGCTGCCTCTGCTGGAATAGTCCCTCTGCTGGTGTTGAGGGTGTCGAAGCGAGCGTAGAACTTATTCAGCTCATCTGGTAGTGTGCTTTGGTTAGTTGTGACCTCCCTGCTCCTCTGCCGATAATCTGTGATGTGTTGCAGGCCCTGCCACATGCGCCGGGGATCCGCGGTGGTATAGTATCCCTCCAGCTTCACTCTGTACTGTCTCTTGGCTTCTCTGATGGATCTGCGTAGATCGTATCTGGCCTTTTTGTAGCCCTCAGCGTCACCAGAGGCAAATGCAGTGGAACGGGCACGCAGCATGGACCTTGCATCACAGTTAATCCAGGGTTTTTGGTTTGGGAATGTTTTGTAGCACTTGGTGGGGACAATGTTGTCTATACATGTGCTGATGTAACTAATAACCACTGAGGCATATTCTTCTAAATCCACAGTGCAGTCCTCTCTCACAGCAGCAGTCTTAAACACATCCCAGTCAGTGCTGTTAAAGCAGTCCTGTAGCACAAGATCAGTGTCTTCGTTCCATACTTTAACAGTTTTACTTACTGCGGGAGCCTGTTTGAGGAGCTGCCTGTAAGATGGGTATAGAAACACGGAGATGTGGTCGGACTGTCCGAACTGGGGGCGGGGTGCTGCCTTGTAGGCACCCTTAACGTTGCTGTAGACGTGGTCCAGAATGTTGTTGTCCCTCGTCGGGAACACACACACACACACACGTACACTCACTCACACACGTACGTACACTCACACACACTCACGCACTCACGTACGTACGTGCGTGTGTGTGTACGTACGCGTCTGTCTGTGTGTATACGTATGCGTGTGTGTGTACGGTTGATGTACGTGATTATCTGTATGTGTGCATATACACTCACACACGTACGTACACTCACACACGTACGTACACTCAAACACGTACGTACACTCAAACACGTACGTACACTCACACACGTACGTACACTCACACGTACGTACACTCACACACGTACGTACACTCACACACGTACGTACACTCACTCACACACACACACATACGTACACTCACAAACACACACACACACGTACGTACACTCACACACGTACGTACACTCATACACACACGTACGTACACTCACACACACTCACACGTACGTACACTCACACACGAACGCACACTCACAAACACACACACACACACACACACACACACACACACACACACACACACACACACACACACACGTACGTACACTCACAAACACACACACGTACGTACACTCACACACGTACGTACACTCACAAACACACACACACACACACGTACGTACACTTACAGACACTCACACACGTACGTACACTCACAAACACTCACACACGTACGTACACTCACACACGTACGTACACTCACACGCGTACGTACACTCACACACAATCTACTCAGCCTGAAAAAAAAACAGTCAACCGAGCAATAGCCCTCAACCTCCTTCTCAGAATAAAGTCCCCGCAGGACTCCGCTTCGGCCATCACCCACAGACCCAGGTGGGCAGTCCTTGTATACTTCAGTGCAGTGCAAGCACAGAGTCAGCGAGTAGGGCACCCGGAACTCTTGCCTATATTGTCTGGAAAATGCACTCCAGTTCACAACACCTAATTTAGATAAAATACAGAACAAACAATATTGAATCATTTTAAAGAGAGGCATTAACATAGTACAGAGTCATACAAGGAATTTCTTTTTTATACATTTTAAACATATAGGAAAATGTTAGACAAGATATGCTTGAGTGTTATTGGCTTTGTCTGTAAAGTACCTAAGAGACTTACTTTGTTTATGAACAACAAACTAGTTAAAAAAGTTTGTCAACACAAACTTTAATTTGGCTTGAGAAAGCCTATCCTAAAAGTTTGAAATAGTTTTAAAAGCTTGAAGGTTATTTATATATATATATATATATATATATACCTTATATTTATATATATTTATATATATTAATAACAATAATATCAAAATACATTTAATCAATGTATTAATAGAAAAAGAATATCCTACAATATATCTTTGTATATTAATATTAACTCTTAAATCCTAGCCTATATTTCTTCTCCTGGTTTAGTTTTGCCACTATATTTCTTTTTAAGGGCCTCTGTTGTTTTAACCTATGGTTTCAACACTATATCCTAATCCCACCAAAACCACAGACACCACGCACACCACGCAAACGCGCACACACACACACACACACACACACACACACACACACACACACTTAGACCTACGCTGTCCTAGTTATTTGTGTGATATGATGAGTAAAGTTAGCATTACACGATCTCATTTTTACACCAATTAACATCACACTAAACGCCACTTCAGAATTAAAAATGGTAAAATAAAATGTAAATAAAATTAGAACAAAAAAAGAGTAGCTTGCCTGTAATGTACTCACCATGCAGCGATGAACATGAAAACATGCTAGAATCACGTCATGACTTCACGCCACTAACCAATGAGAAGAGATGTTGGCGGGAAGAGACGTGCAGCCCCGCCCCAGGTGCGGCCCCGCCTCGATTGACGTCATCACTTGCCACTAACCAATGAGAAGCATTGTGCCCCAGGTGCACCCCCGCCCAAATCTGCAGGCTGCAGCCAGGTGCTTCTCTGCAGCACAGCAAAAATAGACTCGGTGTGGAAACGATCGCTGCACTGCTGTATACACACCGCAACTGGAACGGATCGACGGACCGCATCCGCGTGCAGTGTGAAAGCTCTAACCTGTTAACATGGGTATGGAAAAAAATACGCACCGCATACGCACTGTAAACGGAGTATGTGAAACGGGCGTCACACAGAGTGCAGGCGCACCACGTGAGTGGTTTAAGCCTATCCTAGAATATCTCCAGGATTTGCGCAACAGCAAACAATCTCACAGCAATTAAAAATAATAATAATAATAACGCAGTCAGCACCGCTGCACAGTCCTCTGTCAGACCAGATGTTGTCAAGCTAAATGTCAGTAAAACTCAGAAAAACGAACTTTCCTGTTGTATCAGCCGTGTGCTCGCAGCGCGCACTCTTCAATATCACGCACAAATGCGGCGCGCCCTGTATCACGCAAAAGAAACAACGAGCATGTAACGTCGTGTTCTGTCGTCAATTAAGTAGCCTATTGAAATAACCAAAAAGGAGAAGCTGTGTCAAAACCATAGACTGTAAAAAATATGGACAAAGCGTCTGTGACGTCACCCATAGACTTCTGAAGAACGGTTTTGAGGCCGTTTATGGGGGGTATGGGCGGCGCCATATTTCAATACAAATGTTCAGAAAGGATAACTTACAGGTATGATTTGTTGTGTCAGATCATGGCCGAGACGTCAAATTTCAGGAATTCCACTCGGCGCAGCCTATGCTCGTTGTCAGCTGTCAATCAAGCTGTCAATCGCGCCCTTATTTGTCATACATTTTATATCTAAATACGATCTAAACTAACGAGTTAGAAAAAAATTCACCCCCCTCACAGTTGTCAGGCACTCGGAACCTATCGAAAAATACAATAAAAGTCCATGGGACCAACCTGTAAAAACATGAATTTATGCTGTGAAAACGGACATTTTAACATGGGGGTGTATGGACATTTGCTCCCTTTTGGGACCTGCCCCTAGCGGATTTTCGATGTATTGCAGTTTTTCGCACTTCCGGGTAGGCTTCATTTTTCAGATTAGAATGTTGCCGCTTGGTCAAAACTCTATGTCGGGGCTTTTGTATTCCTTTGTAGGCTACATACATGTTACACATTTTGGCGTAGTCCTACTCATTTTTCATTATTAATATTCTAACATTTTATCAATATTGCAAAGTCACCAAAACTGACTCGTGTCATAAAAAAAAAAATGTTGTGACCAAAAATGTGGAAAATACATCTAGCCTAAATTCTAGTTCATGACATTCGTTTAACTATAAGCAACCCAATCTGTAATATTATTTCATTTGTATAATGAGCTTGTCTTTGTTTTAAATTATATTGTATTTTTATTGTGAGTGTGATCTGCTGCACAGTCGTGTGATTAAAAGTCAGCTTGATTAACATTATTACAATGTGTTCCTATTTAACACAGATGTTCTTATTACAGAAACTATAAGCAAAATATAAGTATAAATATATAAGTATAAATATATATTTATAAAATGTATAAGTATATTATTTTATAAATATTCCAACACATTCGAGGACCTTATATATGGTCCTCGAATGTGTTGGAATATTTCACCAGTATCAGCCTTTTCACAGTTTGTATCACTCCGCTTGTCTGTGTTTGCGCAACTTGCATCATTAAGCCAGTAAGTGGCGACAATTGACTGTCTTTATGAATGAACAATTGAACTTTAATTGAACTGATCAGTCCAAAAACATTGATTAACTCAAGAAAGAAACAAGTTGCTGAAACCAGTCTTTAATGCTAATATAAACTGCTCATTTGCCTCTGGACGCAAAAAGATTGCACTGGTGTTTGATTGAAATGTAACATCTATGCAAAATAATCTTTGAAAGATTTCTCATTTAAGGCCATTCCTGTTTGGAATATGTGATTGTGTATTATCAACAATAAGCAGAAACATTCTGCATTTCCATTTTATAGTGTGTATCATTCATTTCAACATTTATCCTCATTCTCATGTTTAAAGGTGAACTAAGTAACTTTTTTACCTTAACTGAACAGCTTCGGAGTCATTGGAATGGTTATATTACTTATTTCGGATTGAATGGTGGTCGTTTCGCACCCCCCTGGTGCCCGTGAGCGGAAAATCTGCACTTGCAACTTTGAGCCGGCGGGTCGCCGGCCGCCGCGTCAGGAAGTATCGCGTGATATCAGGTCTCGCGATGTAAACAATTGCTTTACGGCCAAAAGAAATCTGCTAAAATGCTGTCATTATTGCGCTCCCTCACGCTGTTCGAACCCGAATGAAGAAGACGTTTTAAAGAATGTCCCATCTGCTTTGATGTCGTTGATCTACTAGCCTCTGGTGTCTGAGAATCGCCAACGAGTTTTTACAACAGTGTTGTCAAATATCTATTCCGAAGCTGTGGGGGGAGCTCTAGAGAGAAACCTGCGAGCAAAAAGCGAGAATACAGCGAAGAAATCCCGAAACTACTGAGCCCTGCTTTAAGAATCTGTTTTCTGCTTGACAAGTAATTCATGCTACTGCCCACTGACATGCTTTTAAAGCTATTGTCATCCAATTTTTTTGGCCTTCAAACACCTTTAAATGCACATGTAGGTCCGAGAAATCCAAATTTTCTCGGGGGAGCATGCCCCCGAACCCCCCTAACTACCTCACATTTTAATGTGCATGTCTGTGTGGTAATGTGGGCTGGTGTGGCTACATTCACAGGGTTGCATTTATGAACCAGTCTGCCCCCTGTATATAAGCCTACAATATACATTATTCTCTGTGTCGAATCATGTTATCTTGTTAACCACCCCCAGCCCCTGATGTTTTGGGCTCAGCCCCTGATGTTTTTAGAACCTAGAAACGCCCCTAGTTACATGACTTGGAGGGATTCTTGAGGTACAGCAGTGCCGAGATGAGCTTATCGCACTGCTCTTGTAATTTAAGGCAAAACATGTTTGCCTTTCATGGCACCTATGATGTCATAAATGCTTTTTAGGTAGGCAGCTTACAGAGCCTCACTGTACCGTCTTTAATTCTTCACTATATTTGTTCTTCATTATGCATTGCTTGAAATTGTCATTTGTCATGTTCCATGTTGCACAGCAGCTCTGGAACAACTAGTTTTTGTGAAGAAGCAAGAAGAATGACATGAATGTGAATTGACCATCGTGTTGAATGACTTTGCCAGTTTAACTTACACCAAATAGCATTTGAACCACAGAACCATTTAGAGACAATCCATTTTACAGCCACCAACGTCTGTTTGACTGTGAAACACTCTAATTTTATTGTGTTTTCAAACATTTGGCACCAGCCCTTGCCTGGAGGCGTTCAGAATGATCGATGTCTCCTAAGTGTTTTTTTCTTTTTCTTTTTTTTCTCCAGCACATTAAACAGAGCAAGATTATCAGAGTTATAGGTGAAGCTCTCGGCGAGGAGATTAAAGTCTCTCGTAATTAGTTTCATCTTAAACTCGTGCATATTTTCCGGCGTGCACTGGTTTTGATGTATTGACTCTCCGGGCCACTAGGCAGAGTGGGGAAAAGCATTCTCGTCTTAATGAAATGTTTAGCATTTTCCATCTTGCTACTCTCCTAGTGTGCTGTAATGACCCCGGAGTCTGATCTCAGCGGGGACATGCCGGTGTGCAACGAGCTCCTTTGTTTTGGCTGATTATTTGGCCCTGTATTCTTCAACTTCCTGTTGAAAGTAAGGACATGCTGTAAAGACACCTGAAAATAACCAGAACTGACAGAATGAAAGAATGTATGTATGAGCAGAACATCCATCCTCTCTGTCAATCTTTCCATTCATACATCGTTCATTGGTTTGTCCATCCATATCCATCCATCTATTCATCCAT
Source organism: Leuciscus leuciscus (assembly GCF_965113295.1). Taxonomy (NCBI): domain Eukaryota; kingdom Metazoa; phylum Chordata; class Actinopteri; order Cypriniformes; family Leuciscidae; genus Leuciscus; species Leuciscus leuciscus. The sequence goes on from NC_138733.1 coordinate 43,641,680, forward strand.
CCGACTCTCTTGTGATTGAAGAGTTTAAAGAGACAGTCTTGGACACCCAACAATGAAAATTATGTATCTTTTACTCATCCTCACATTGTTTCAAACCCATAAAACTTAATGATTTCTGTCCCTCCATTGAAAGTCCATTAACGCAATAACATTGATGCATCTGTAACAGGTGTAGGAAAGTAAGAGTGTAAACCTCACTTCCCAGGCCCAAAAGAGGTGCACCAGAGACTGATGCTAGAGGCTGCGGTCATTAGCGTCCTTGTTAGCATGGTTGCCTCCCACGCCAGACACCCTGGTTCGAATCCAGCTCGGAGCGAACCGAGTAGGCCCAGTTACACTTCAAAAAGTTCATAAAGTCATTGTAACATTAATCCATACGCTGAAACATATATGGTATAGGATTTACTTACAATTGTCACTTATATTTCTAGTAAATTACACAAAGAAATACAAAGAAAAGACAAGTAGGCTAACACATTAAATTGGATGTGTAAAACATACTCTAACAATCATTGTTTTGTTTACAATTTCGAAAGATAATTTTTACAGTGAAGGAATTGAGGGTTTAATCTAAGTCTTCTGAAAAGACATCAACACATCGATAGACCTCAACAAATATGGTAAATGAAAACTCAAACATTGGATGAACAAACCTAAAAAGATGTCTTCTGCTAGCCTGACGTCGTCATACTCAGATTCTAGTTAGAATATGAGTCTGATACTGCTCCATTGGGCTGTGATTATGGGGCGTGTTTCAACCGAACCACACTGTAAATGATTTCTGTTGTTTTCACAGCATTTTACTGTTTTTCTCAACAGTTTATTGCTGTATAACCTATGTACAGTATGTTACTGTAGATTTGGTTACTTTCACAGTATTATTTTGTATTTTCAACAGTTATGTACTGTGCACACAGTTGACAGTATGTTACTGTAGATTTTCAATGCATTCTGGGAAATTATTAGTAACTGTAAATCTAAATACAGCAGTGCAAACTGACCGCGAAAAACACCACACACAATTCCACAAGTAAAATTGCTAGCCTACTAACGTTATCCTTACATAAAACATTTTCAGGACTGGATGACCATTAACAGTCTTCATTTCTGTCAGTGGGGGGTGCACGAGAGCGTATTTGAATGAGTTTTTCTGTTGTGTCAGTGCATCGATAGAGCTGTCGTTTCTGCCGACCTGGAACTTCGTCATATGGTAAGTAATAAATCTTAATATTTGTATGCATGGATTCTGGCTAACTTTAAAATGATTTAGAGAGTATGACCAGGATTTAGATATTTAATTTAATTTATTCTCAACATTTTACTATAAGCTGTGTACAATATGATAGGCTACTCTAGGTTTCAATGTAGTTTGGGACATTGGTGTTACTGTAAATTTAAATACAGTTGTACGAAATGACCGCGAAAAATAACCACAAGCTGCCGTTTTATGAATAGCTCTTCAGTTCCCTGAGTAACGTTAACGTTGAGAGCGCAGGCCTTTGCATCACGTTGCTGTGACTGTCGGCGAAGTTTTCGCCATAAATATATGGTTAGTGTTGAATCTTTATATATTTTTTTTATGCAAACTAAATAGTAGCAGGTTAATGTTAGTTTAGAAGAACTGCCCGCGGCTTATGTTCTATAACGCCTGTAACGCGGATTTCCTTCATGTTGATAGCTAGCCTACTTGATTTATAAATTAAATTTTATAAACATAGATTGCATATAGCCTCTTATAAGGTCAGAATGGTCTAATAATTGTGTTATTTACCATTTTAAGTCGGTGGAAGCGCCTGCGCGTTCATTATTTTATATATCATACGGTTGGGAATTGAAAATCGATCAATGTATCCTGAAATCGGATACCCAAGGTTAGGATTAGGATTCTTGTTATGAAATTTAATTTTCGATTCCTCTTATTGATTTATTCGCGCTTATTTTTGTCTAAATCAGAATTTTCTTTTACACGTCTGTGAGGACCTGACATGGCGACCTGCCAGGACCTTGTGCAGTTACCTCAGTCTATGTTAATTCATGCACTTTTGTTACAAATTGATTTCTATTACCTAGTAACACCAATGGCTTTTTATTTTGCACAAGTGATGGTTTAGTTTAGAGCTTATCCCCTATTGTGATGTGACTTATTACAGATGATGCTACATATTGTGATCACTCTTGATTCAGTTGGAAAATATATATATATATTTTGTGTTTACAGGTTTCTTGTCAGGATAAATCCTGAAAATTCGAAATGAACATCACAGTTCCAGGTGAGCAGAAAGAGTGGGAAGGTTGTTCGGAGGAAGACCATGGCCTTGAATCCACACGTTGCATCTTACATCAGGAACTTTGCAGAATATGATTGGAAAAATCATTAAGGTAAGAGTAATATTAGGGATGTGCAGCGGAGCCCATATCTGTAGAAATGATTTGTGTCTGAATCTGTATTTAGAAAAATCTAAAAAGGGTGGAAATTACTTTTTGCCTTCTCAATATTTATTACTTTAGCTTCTGATACAGGACATGTTCATTCTCTTTTATAGAGTATTCGTTCGTTACCACAGAAAACCGCTTGCGTGTCCATGTTGAACGTGTTTCTTATATGTAAAAACTAAAGTAGCCTACAGTACCTAAGCTATTTTCTGTGAATGTGCGAGACTTCCGGTTCATTACCCGCTATATGGAAATAACGAGATGAATAACAAAGTGCTGTAAATAATAAAAATATTTGTGCTACAAACTAGTGTTTACAATTACAATTATGACAAATTCAAATATCAAGAAGCATAACAAGCTTTATTGTACAGCTAGAAATAACTGTAAGCGGATGACACCGGAAGCCAGACACATTTCATTTATAAATGGCTGTGCCCACTCTTCCAGGTGAGGAGGGTAGTCTTCCTCCTCACTCTTCCTCCGCACTCTTCCTCCTCACTCTTCCGTGAAAAATAAGGTGGATACCATAGGGGAAAAAAAATTTCTCCTAAAAAGGTGTTGATAATGTGAGTTAGTTTATTTATTATTATTTGTATGTTTTGCCTCTGATTGATTTGTGCTTATCATTCCTTGCAGGATTATCAGAAATGCTGTCGCTCCTCTTCCACTTGACACCATCACTACCCTCCTCACCTGGCCTTCATCCTCACCTGTCTTGCTTTCTTTCTAAGTTTCTTTTTTACCTGTTCAGGATCATTTTTGCATGAATTGAAATACATGAATTGTTCACTGATCTTAATTCTTAAATGTATATTGTTCATTAGTCTTCTTTTAAAACAGATTTTATTGTTGTATTATATTACATTATTTTTACTAATGTATTGTTTAAAAATACACAATAAACTTTGTTGTGCAGTTAAATCTTCAATTGTTATTTTTTCTATTTCCCATTAACAGTTAAAATAATATTCCTATTCTACAGGTTACACAGTAGCACTATAAAAGTAATAAAATAACATTTCATAACTGTATAATACTATACAGTATTATAAAAAATCAGCGGTGTAATACTGTGTTTTAACGTGGTAAAAAATTACAGTAAAATAATGTATTTAATTTTACAGTATGCTTAACAGTACTGTATTTAGTGTTACAGTAATTTTACTGTTGAATGAAATACAGCAACTACTCGATAATTGTTGCCAGTAAGTTACTGTTAATTTGACAATACATTTTTTACAGTGCAGGAAAGAAAATGCCTCTGCACTCAATTGGATAGACCTACAACCAATCAGAGCAACGGAGTAAGTGACTCAAATGCACGCACACTGGAAGAAGTAGAAGAAGAAGATGAGTGTAAACGATCTTTGCTGGTGTTGTAAAAAGTACTTACCAACACGATCATAATTTTTCAGAGAAATAGTAAAGGTGAATGGATATACGTACAAGTTCTCCGTTAAGGATTAGAACTCGACAGCAAACAAATCTTATCGCAACCATAGACATAATAGAGAGTTGACGCCGCATCGACCGCTACTGCCTACTGGCGCTGACGAGCCGTGGGGCTGCCATCTTGGACCGGTCACCCGCTCCACTCAGTGCAATCTGTTTGGCAGGTGCAATGAGCTATCAGCGCATTTAATTAATTATACCGAACTGATTTTTTTTTTTTTTTTTTTTTTTTTTTTTTTTTTGCTGCAGAGGTCATACATGTAGCTATGATACAGGACACATGGTTCAGCATATTTGAATATTCATAGTGGGCTTAACAGTAATAGAATATTCTGATATAAAGTGACCAGACGTCCGAGATCAAGACTGGGAACATAATCCCCAAAAAGGGGTTAAAAACGGGGACATTTCCAGTTTGACTATCAATCTGATTGAAAAACCTAATGTTGTGTCTTCAAAAACAAAACGGGGACAGAGGTAGTTTTTCTCTGTATTTAGCCAGGGACAGGCAACCAAAAACGGGGACTGTCCCCTGAAACCGGGGACATCTGTTCACCCTATGATATGTGATGTAGGCTATGATAGGTATTTTGCAAATCACACACTATAAATATGATAGAGAAGCAGAAACAGATAGTGGCAGTAAAGTCAGATATTTTAACCCTTCAAGGTCTAAGAGGTTTTAAGTCCGCCAGGCACTATGTTAATATTTCGGCTTTTGGAAGGGTCAATTTTAATAGCAGAGTGAAGAGAGTCATATTTCTGGATTCTATAGACTCTCAGCTATAAGGTGGATGCATTGACAATACACTTCTTGAGACACTTGTATGGGTTCGGATGTGATATATTACCAAGAAATACAAAAAACGGAAGTTCAAATTTTAGTTTTTTATTATATAAAAATAGTAAACCATAATGAATAAGGGATTTTACATCAAATATTGATTCCTCAAAGGGTTTAGAACACCTGTAAAAAATTGGGTGAAAAAATATAAAGAAACAAAATAAATATTTACATTTCTGTGACTGTAGTCACCATACGTTTTTTTGGGAAAAACACAGAATATTAGGTTAGGTATACTTTATTGTTCCAATGGGACATTTGTTTTGGGCTCACGAATACAGCCACTGCATCGCCAAACATATAAAACAAACACATTACATAATAACAGAGAAGAAAGATACACATTTACAATCAAGTAATTGGCCTCACGCCTCACGCCTCACGCTACTGTATACACTGGAAAGTAATTGGCATCACACCACTCTATACACTGGAAAGTAATTGGCATCACGCCACTCTGTACACTGGAAAGTAATTGGCATCACGCCACTCTTTACACTGGAAAGTAATTGGCATCACGCCACTCTATACACTGGAAAGTAATTGGCATCACGCCACTCTATACACTGGAAAGTAATTGGCATCACGCCACTCTGTACACTGGAAAGTAATTGGCATCACGCCACTCTATACACTGGAAAGTAATTGGCATCACACCACTCTATACACTGGAAAGTAATTGGCATCACGCCACTCTGTACATAATTGCACTGTGCACTGTATTTGCACATCATTATTCTTACATGTTGTGCCACAGGTGAAAGCAGTTACGCTCTGGCTGTAGGCAGAGTGGCACATCACACTCATTACATTTCCATGAAGTGTCCTTTCTTGGGACCCCATCTGCCTTACATTTCTCACACCTCAGCCTTGCAATTGGTTTTGAGATTGGCACAGGTGTATGTCCAGTTCTCCTCTGTACAGGCACGGCCCCGACTGTGACACCACACAGCTCAGCCACAAGCTGCTCCACATAGGCCCTGTGGGTGATGAGCTGGGTGGCTGGTGTGTTCCTCAGCTTTTGTATTTCTTTGAACATTATAAAGCCATTGGTCACAGCAATGTCAATAAAATGAAAGAACATTGTTCTGTACCATCTTCTGGTTGTGTGATAAACTGAGTAGTACTGTATCAGCTGGTCTGATAAGTCCACTCCCCCAAGTACATGCTGTAATCCACAATAGGTTTTGGTACTTGAATGATTGTTGTCTCCCAGGATCCATCCCTATTTTTCTGCTTCCTCTTGACAGTGTCCCCATCATAAGCAACATGGACACTGCTGCACATTGCCACCTCCCTGTTGTCCATCCACTTGGTGAAGACAAGGTTATCTTCTCTTATCCACCTGAGAGATCCTCTGGGGGATTTCTTGGTCAGTTTATTTATTTTTGTTTTTGGAGCCTCCTTCCTCCCTTCACGAATGGTACCACAGGCTCCAAATTTGAGGGACAGCAGGTACCTGAAGAGTTTTGGGCTGGTGTAAAAGTTGTCACAGTAGAGGTGATAACCACTGCCTAGGAAAGATGGCCTCATCAATTTCACCACAGAGTCAAATGAAAGCCCTAGCCCAGAGGCCAACCTGCTTTTACCTGTGTATATGTTGAAGTCACAGGTATAGCCATTGCTGGAGTCTGCCAGCACAAACAGCTTTATCCCCCACTTGGTGGGTTTGGCTTTCATGTACTGGGTCATCCCAGTTCTTGCCTTGGTGGCCACCATCCTCTCATCAATGGAAATCTGCATCCTGGGATGGTAGGCAGACTGACAGGCGGCCTTTATCTCAGTCATCAGTGGCTTCATACAAAAGAGTGTGTCATACTCATCTGGCTGAGTCTGCTTCTTTCTGTCATTGAATACATCTTCCTCTGGGTCACTCATATGGATATTCCAAGATATGGTACGGTACCTATCCCGTGTCATGACTGTGTTTGGAAAATTCACAGAAAACATATGTTTTCTCTTCCAATAGTCATTTACTGCTGGCAGCTTTAGAACTCCCATGTACAAAACTAATCCAATGAATTGGAACATCTCTGCAGGGTTGATGGTGGTCCACTTGTACTTTTTCCCGGCAGCAATGTTTCTCTCTGCCAGCTTGTTTGTGTTGGCACACAATGTCCTGATTGAATCAGCACTAAAAAAGTGCTTGAAAAGGCAGAGGGGGCTTTGCTCTACAGACGTGTCCAATTGCACTCCAGGTTCCAGTCTGGGGCAAAACCTTTGTGGAATGGGAGCCACATCAGGATCCTTTTCTGTCTTCCATCCTTGTTCTGGCTGGTCTGGTGGTGCTGGACATCTGACAGGTGAAAGTGACTGGCTGCGTCCTACTGGGGAGCCAAACTGACTCTGTGACACAGAGGGCCTCCTTCCTCTATGACGTAACCTCAAGGTAGGGGTCGCAAACCGTCCTCTTGGTGGCTCTGTGGCAGTGCTGGAGGAGCCGGGTCGAGGAGGAGAAATGGATCTGTGGGCTGCAGGAGGAGACCGGGATCTGTGGGCTGCAGGAGGATAAATGGATCTGTGGGCTGCAGGAGGAGACCGGGATCTGTGGGCTGCAGGAGGATAAATGGATCTGTGGGCTGCAGGAGGATAAATGGATCTGTGGGCTGCGGGAGGATAAATGGATCTGTGGGCTGCAGGAGGAGACCGGGATCTGTGGGCTGCGGGAGGAGAAATGGATATGTGGGCTGCAGGAGGATAAATGGATCTGTGGGCTGCGGGAGGATAAATGGATCTGTGGGCTGCAGGAGGAGACCGGGATCTGTGGGCTGCGGGAGGAGAAATGGATCTGTAGGCTGCGGGAGGATAAATGGATATGTGGGCTGCGGGAGGATAAATGGATCTGTGGGCTGCAGGAGGAGAAATGGATCTGTGGGCTGCAGGAGGAGAAATGGATCTGTGGGCTGCAGGCGGAGGAATGGATCTGTGGGCTGCAGGAGGTGAAATGGATCTGTGGGCTGCAGGAGGTGAAATGGATCTGTGGGCTGCAGGAGGTGAAATGGATCTGTGGGCTGCAGGAGGTGAAATGGATCTGTGGGCTGCAGGAGGTGAAATGGATCTGTGGGCTGCAGGAGGTGAAATGGATCTGTGGGCTGCAGGCGGAGGAATGGATCTGTGGGCTGCAGGCGGAGGAATGGATCTGTGGGCTGCAGGAGGTGAACTGGATCTGTGGGCTGCAGGAGGTGAAATGGATCTGTGGGCTGCAGGAGGTGAAATGGATCTGTGGGCTGCAGGAGGTGAAATGGATCTGTGGGCTGCAGGAGGAGACCGGGATATGTGGGCTGCAGGAGGAGCAGAAGCGGTGCTGTGTAGAAAAGGGTGAGCGGTCTGGGTCCTGGGTTCAGCAGAAGATGTACTCGGCTGCTCTGGGGTTTCCTGATTTAGACTAAAACACACAGATTTTTTAATTAGTTTACATTCCCACATATCAAAAGTTGTACAGCCTTTATTACAATGTGGTAAATAAAGATTAGCTATTCATTGTCATGTGTGTATTTTTTACATCAAGTAAAGAGTCATAGAACTTCTAACTACAAAATTATTATTACTATTATCATAGTAATGATGTAAAGTATGATATTAGTATCATGTAAATTATACTACTTTATCATAGTAAAAATGATGTAAATGAGAAAATATAAGTAAATACAATGTCTAAACCAAACCCCCTCCCCATTTCAGCTTTATGTAGACAAATAGTACAGGCCTTAGATAAGGCTTACTGCACCATTATTTCTGAAAAGCTACAATAAAATTTCCCTAAAAGCATTACAATAAAATAGACAAGTAAAGTAATATACATGCGGCCTAATCTGCAATCTCATTTTAGCAATAGGCTACTGTACTACCGTTTATGTAGCAGACAAAGGCCCATGCTGTTATTTCTGACAATAAAATAATTGTACTAAAAAAAATGACACAATACATATTAGACAATATATTATCAGCAATATTGCCTTCATACTTACTCCTCAAATGGATCGATTCCGTCCAGAATTTGATCCTCTTCATCTGAATCAAATCGGTCTGGATCAGAGCCGTTATCACTCTCGTCGCTCTCAAAAAAAAATCATTGCAGTAGCTTGCTCGGCAGTGAATCTTCGTTTGGCCATGTTGATTTTCTGTCAAATCTGACCAGTACAAAAATGTCTATCTCCACAGTAATGCAAATGTATCGTGTCCAAAAACCGTATAAGATTGTGTCTGAGAAGAAGATGCGCGAAATTTATTACAAACCCCTCCCTTTTTTACATTCCTAGGACACCTGATAATGTTCTTGTTTGTTTTATATAGGTCTGTGATTGGTTCACACACCAACAGCATTATATATCATTTGATAGGGTAAAGTACCAGTTCTCTGTTTTGCGGTAAAATGCTATAGATTTGCACTCAAATACGGAAGGCTTTTTTTATTTTATTTTTTATTTTTTTATTAAATGCTTGTAGAAGATCGGAAGGCTTATCATTCGCGGAAGTCAACACAGTCTACTCATTATTACGCAGACGAATGTCAGCTTTTTCATAGAAAAAAAAGTAAGTTAATACCTTAATCCATTCCGAAGCTATTAATAGATATGTCAGGTGTGCGCACTTTGACGCTCTAGAGCGTCAGTCGACTTTGAAGGGTTAATAAGTTGAAGAAACAATATATTATTATATTATCATTACTTTTCTTAGGGTGAATTACATGTGAATAATACACAGTGTCGGGCAAGCTACTTGGAAATTGTAGTGAGCTAAGCTATCAGTTACTCTGCCATGAATAAAGCTTCACTACACAAAAGCTACCACCCAGTCAAATAGGCTAGTTCACTACATAGGAAGCTACTTTAAGTTGCACTAATTTCACATGACAAGAAAAGTGTTGCTTGTGTGGCCAAGCTACTTGATAAATAAAGGAGTTAAGCTACTGAAAAGTTATTTGATTCAGGAAATAGTGAAGCTACCACCAAAATACTAAGTTACTAGCTAAGCTACAAGTAGCGACTGCCCAACACTGATAAAATGTTTTATTTCTACAATAGCATTCTTGTGTCAGTTGTAATCTAAGTCAGTGTTATGGAATATGACTTATCAAGTCTCAGTTCACAGCCGAGTGAAAACTGGCCAATGCAGTAAACACAGCCTAGCTAGCTGGTTACAATTTCAGTACAGTAATATGAAAGATCCTTGCTCCTTCTCAACTCTCTGGTAATATTCTATTCACAAAATACAACCAATAGTACGGTAATGTTAATTCTTCCTTGTGAAAAGTAATCCCCTGCCCTGTTTGCGATGGTCCGCCGATTTAAGCAGGAATATGCTGCTTGTTTCTTCTGTTGCTACAACTGGGAGTATGACCGGTTCAAGATGGCGGCCACATTTCTTGCGCCCAGCGGCCAATAGGGCGTCTACTGTCTATTATGTCTATGATCGCAACCCAAGCGCTCTTTGGTGAAGTGACGTGGATGATTACGTTACTGTTGATCATCTGTCCATCATCGTATAAAGCCCACCCTGACAATGTGATTGGTCCAAACAGCTCTGGTTCGAGTTGCTCCACAACGGATCAAGTCCAGACTGAACTTCCCGACCTTAAATGTTGTGGGCGGGGCTTAGTTCGGCTGGCATCCAGGCTAGTCTTCTGCTTGAATCAACAATTTAATGGCAAAGCAGTCTGTGCTTTTCCTTTGCATTTTAATGTCTAAAATGATGGCCCTCCAATCTGAACTTGAAATCACATTGTGGACATTTTCAGTCATTAAGTTCACATAAATGGTCATATTGGCTTCACAGACTTTTTGTATTTTGTACGTTATTTTAAAAATATAGCTTTGTCCTTGTGTTTGTTGGATAATCAGCCAACTATTTTTTAATGATTTTCTAGAATTTCCTATTCATTTGTTGTGATTAAGTCAGCTTGCCATAATTTTGAATAGGAACCAATTTCTATTTGTAGAATAATTATTTAAAAAAAATGTATGAAGCATGCTTCAGTTTGACAACCTTGAGCTCAAGGTATATCGGAAATTAAACAGCAAAATGTTATCAACCAGGTTACCATTCTGAAGGCATAATCATATCCAAACATACTGAACTGTATTCATTTTGGCTTGAAATGGCAAGCTTTGTTAACATTTACAGAATATTTAATATCTTACAAAAGATATTTTATTTTAGTTGGGTTATTTTATATTTTGTATATTAAAAAAAAGTATTAGGTAAGACTTTACAATAAGGTCCCGTTAGTTAATGTTAGTTAAAGGGATGCTTCAGGATTTAGCATTAAGCTTTGTATTAGTAGAAAACCTGTAGTATTTTCGAATTACCATGCTTTCTACACTCATATCTCCCTGAGATGAGAGATTTATATATTTTTTTTGTCTGGAAAAAGTCCTCCGATGACGCAAAAATCGTCATTTTGCGTCATCGGAGGATTTTTTGGCCAGAGGCTAAAGACTACAGCCAGTAGGAGGGGCTGTTTTAGAGCATGTTTTCAGCCCGCCCATAGAGGGAGGGATCTCACTCACAGAATGTACACAGTATCAGCCGTCTTTCTTTGGACGCTAAGCTAGCAGGCTCTTGTTCTGTGGAGAAAGCTGAGTAGTAGGAGAAAGCTGAGTAGTAGGGGTTACCATCCTCTTTTTCCCGGACATGTCCGGCCGTCGAGATCGTCCAAAATGTCCGGGATTCGGCTTTTGGTTTCTGCAGTCGCCATTCATTGTTTACATGCACACCTTTCGTTTCAATCTAACTGAATTTATTCCGATTGGTGAATCTGAATGTAGTGTTTACATGAACGCTAAACAAGTGATCGGTCGATGTGCGTTTTAACATTGCTAAGAAAATTCCCGCTCCTCCGTGAGAGATACGAGATCGGCGCGTCTCAGTAATGATGCCAGCTGCCTTGCGCCGTTCTCCCGCGGCCCTCAGTCTCGTCCTGCTCGCCACAGTAAACATAATGAATGGCGACTGTTGAACGCAAAAGCCGAATCCCGGACATTTTGGGCGATCTCAAAATACCGGGCAAACTCGTCACGGAGTCTCACTAGTAGCCTAGCCGCCTTGCTTTCAACTGCGCTCTCTAACCGGTAGGCGTGGCTTGGGAGTGGCCTCCTAGGGCAGCGAAGCAAGTGCATTCTGGGAGTTGTTGTCTTTCATCCACATAAGCCAAAAATACATTTTCTGGCTTTTCTCAGTCTAGAAAGCTCCAAATTCAAAAATAAATGACCTATTTTAAATACACATTCATCTTTCCAGAGGTGAAGTATCCCTTTAATGCATTAATAACTAACATAGAGCAATACATTTGTTTTATTGCTTATTGTTAGTAATAAATAAACAGTATGTATTAATCTTTGTTAATGTTAGTTAATAAAATATGACGGTTAGTTCATGTTAGTCAAACTTTTTATTTTGGTAATGCATGTCTACATTTTAAATGAACATTAGCTAAGATTAATAAATGCTGTAGAAGTATTTTTATTGTAAGTTCATGTTAACTAATGTAGTTTGTGTTTGGAAAAAGGTTTTGACATGCAAGTTCTTTTAACGTTGTTTGAGAGTTTCTGGTTAATGAAGATTATTGATGCTGAAGAACTCCTTTGGCCCAGTTCCAGCACAAACACCCGGTATAATTATAAATATGAATCTGAGCAATTTAGCACCAATTACACAGAATCTGCAATCAACAAGCAGAGAGACACTCCAAACACCCGCCTCCATATCTGTCTCTATCTCTATAATTTGTCTGTTCTGAACACTGTGGTGTGTGTGATTGGCAGCTATAGCCTATGTGTCACGTTTCTGCAGCAAGTGGCAGGCCTAAGGGATAGTCAACTTCCAAAATCTGCATTTACTGCGCGTGAAGAAAATTACACTGTACAAATGAGACTCCTGATCACAAAATCATCTGGGTCAAGAATCAAACTCCCTCCACAAGATATGTGCGTGCGCCAGAGTGCGAATTACCCCACCATAATTGGGGGGTACTGCTCCTTCACTTCTTCTATGACCATCATGGTCCACTACCATATCAATCCCCACCGTGATCGCCAAGTGCAACATGTGTTGTGCAACACACATACAAGGTCTAAACATGCGACAAACTGATAATCAGTAGGCTACATAATATCTCATTGTTATTATATATCCAAAAGAGAACTGTTTTGATCAACTCCCAAAAGTTAGAAGTGCACTGAAATACCATTCTAATTACTAGTAAAAGTAATACCTTTACAAGAAACCTATTGCCTATTTCAGGGTTTTTCCTGGCTCAAAATGAGGCGGAGGTGGTAAAATCATAATAATGTGTTTTAATAATAAGATAATTAAATGTGTATAATTTTTGTAGATCATCATATAGCCTAATGTGTTTCCCACATTTTTTTGATGGTGGAATCTCTAGGGGGGTCCGGGGGCATGCCCCCCCGTAAGATTTTTTTTTACATTTTAAAGATAAATTCATTAATCTGGTGCACTTTGAGTCACCCGAATCCACTGTTAAAAATAAATAATCCACCCGCAAACCACCTATATTCTTTGATTTAGATATCTACATCTGATCATCACATTACAATTATTCAAATTCTTAGTGTTAAGCATGATTATGGTAACATATCACACTGAAGTAGGCTGATTTAAAATGAACATTTATTTAAAATAAAAGTTCTTCTTTTGGCAAAATTACATTTCCTTAATAGCCTAAACAGAGGCTTTACTCCCTTCAAGCTTAAATGGTCAATGTTTCATTACATCACTGTTTGAAAACACTCAGAATAATTTTTTTACCTTTATAAAGGGCATTTTCCCCTAATTTTATTAAATGTATAGGCCTACTCCATCTTTCATTTCAAATTCTTAAATTTGATAAATATATTCAATTAAAATAATTAGACACTAGGCTGTTACCAATAAAATTTAATAATGTACATTGAAAAATTATAACTGTATTAAATTAGATTATTTTAAATATTTTTGAATATACAAATAAGGAATGTTGAAAAGAATGATACTTTATGAAACTAGCGTTTTGTCATTCAACGTTGACACTTGCTTCAAGTTGCTTGAGAAGTTGAAGTCGTTCTCTATCTCCGTTGCTTCTAGCCACGGTGGTTAAAATGGTACGGTCCACAATAGGGGTGTCTGAAATCGCTTTACATTAAAATGTTCCTACAGTGAAAATAGGAGTTGACTTGTATTGTAACTGTAATTATATTTTTTCACAATATCGGAAAAATTATCTGACCCCCCCAAAACTGTCTGTCCCTATAGTACCCCCCAGTACCCATTATGATGTTTTGAAGATGTTTAAATGCATTAAAGCAATGCGCCAGTACTTGATGTCGTCATGATGGAGTGAGTTTGGTGTGTGTGTGTGTGTGTGTGTGTGTGTGTGTGTGTGTGTGTGTGTGTGTGTGTGTGTGTGTGTGTGTGTGTGTGTGTGTGTTAAAGGAGAACTTGGTAACTTTTTTAACTTAATAAAACTGTCTAGAAATCATTTGGATGGTTAAACATCCTGTTCTGGTGATATTGGTGACTTTCCCAGCTCCCCCCAGCGTTCCCAGGCGGAAAACCAACCTTGCAACTTGGGGACTACCGTCCCGGCAAGATAGAAATTGGAAGTCTCGTGAGAAGCGAGAACTAGAACGAGAACGAGCGCCAAACACGAATTGCTTTACGGCAATTCGACATAAACACACACGCACGTATGATGTATCACCAGATTACCCACCTCGGTAGACATAGCTCCACGCGATACAGTTGGCTTGCTCCGATCAAAACAAACGCACATGAGAAGCGGTAGAGAGGGGGAGGAGGCCGCCGCAAGTGAGTTTTTACGACCTTGTTGTGAAATATACGCCCCCCCACAGCTGTAGGGGGAGCTCGTGGGGAAAACATGCGACAACAAAAGGGAAAATCAGCGAAGAAGTGACTAGAGTTCGCTAGAGTTGCCGAGTTCTGCTTTAAAAGATTTTGGGCACATATTCAAAATGATCATAATTTTTTTTTTTTTTTTTTTTTTTTACTGAAACAAACACACACACACACACACACACACACAGTCAAACTCTTGAAGCTTTAATGATTCTTTACATAATATAATTTAATTTAGTTTAATTTAACACTTTATTTTGATGTTCCCTTTTGAACATTCTGTTGACTATAAGTAACTAAAAACTACAACTTACTCTCATTAGAGAAGCCTATTAGTAGACTGTCTAGTTAATATCTGCTAACTCTTTATTGTGATGGTCCTCCAACAGACATTCTACTGACAGTAACTTTGCAACTACATGTCAACTGATTCTTGTCTACTAATACTCTACTAACATTCTAATAACAGTTAGTAGACATGTAGGTGCAACGATACTTAGTCAACAGAATGTGTTAAAGGGACCATCAAAAATAACGCGAAACCATAAAATAAAAATATACTGCTGAATAAGAACTGCATCTACAAATATTTGTTAAACTAGATATGTTAATTGCTTTAATTGCTTTATTTGCTTTGCACCAGATCTGGAAGTGTATCTTTTTTTTTATGAATTACCTATGGTTTACTGCCATGGTTCTCAACCATTTTTATGAAGTGGAGCCCATAATTGCTAAGCTCCTGTACGTTTAAGGTGGGACTGGGTTTTCAGGAGTCGGGTTCTGAATGGTCTAATTAGTTTTTAATGTTGTTTTAGCGACTGATGGAGTTCAAGCGTATTTCAGGCAGACTACGGCTAGACAGCCAGCCATCACCCGCCACTCAGCTGATCCGTAACTTAACCCACTACCGATTAAGCAAGACATAAGTTCATCCATACACTTATTTGCCTTGGTCTGTCGCACACACATGTGCTTACACATCCTCCATCCCCAGCTCATCCTTATGCATGTGCATGATTGTTTAGTTGCTTGTGCATGGATATATATCTATCTCTATCCAGCTTATTGTTACTCATTCTTGTCCAAGCTCATTAAAATTCTAGTATTACATCCGTGTGGACTTATGTAACTGTTGCTTATAAATTTCTGGTTAATTGCCTTGGGCTTCAGGTGGTTCAAACCTCAAAGCAATGTTTGCTGTGGACAGCTCGGAAGCTCTGTATCCAGAAGCTCTGGACAGTATCAGAGCCTCTACTTTAATTTTAATCAGAGAGTGGTCCTGACTGAATTAGTTTTCCTGTCTTCATCTGACTTTCCCTCTGTCTGTCTGACAGTTAAATCTCAAATGCTCAAACTTTTAAATCTCTTTTAAACTTTAAGGCCAGACTTTTTCAGATCAAAGTTGATCTAGTTTTAAATGGCCTTTCAAATTACAATTTACTTAATTATATTTAGAAGTACAAATATTCCATAGTCTCTCCACTAATATGAGCTTATGTTGTGGTACGTAGCCATATCCTTGTGGATAGATGTCATTAAAGTTAGCGTGAAACAGAAGTTGCGATAGTCTTCTAGATAGGGGGAGGAGGTGGGAATGGGATTGAGGTTTGATATTGGTCGATCTCGACAGATTGTTATGCCCTCAAGTTGTTTTGTTTTTTTTGGTGGGCAGCACGGTGGCTCAGTGGGTAGAACTATAGCATTACAGCAAGAAGGTCATCGGTTTGAGTCCCAGCTCAGCCAGGAGGCCTTTCTGAGTGGAGTTTGCATGTTCTTCCCTGTGTCTGCATGGGTTTCCTCCGGGTTATACTGTTTCCCCCACAATCCAAAGACATGCAGGTAAGTTGAATTGGAGAGTAAAAATTGCAGGTTGAGAGTCCCTGTGATGGACTGGATGCTTTTACACACCACACGATGGCGCCATGAACCAACTAGAACATTTTATGTTCTGCAAATAATGGAAAAATCATGGACAAAGAGACACGAGGACAAAATGATCACGTCAGCTGAATAAAATGTATTTATTGTATACTGAAAGTAAAGCATAATATATAAATTAATAAAAATAAAAATAGTTAGGCCTACATCTAAAGGAAATATGGATATGGATCCATTGCTGCACACTGGTGGTGGTTGAGGAGAGATCCCCTGACATAATTGTAAAGCGCTTTGGGTGTACAGTAGTACATATAAAGCGTTATATAAATGCCTCATTCATTCATTCATTGCTTTCATTTATTTTATTTTTATATATATATATATTTTTTTTATTGTTAGTATTATTTTAAATTGCTTTATACTTGGAAAATACATGTGTCTAAAAATGCAAAAAACAAAACAAAAAAAAAAACATTTAAATTGAAAGGCAGATATCTGTAATATATATCAAACAATACAAAAAGTAAATCTTTAATTATATTTTCCATAAATTTTTTTTTTTTTTTAACTATTAAAGTAGTGTCTTCACTTTGTGTCAACTCCATCAGGATTATAATTCTGAATAAATCAGGCTATGTCATGGTAACTCTGAGGACCCCCTTTCCTATTTCCTGCTCATGGTGGATCTCACAGTAAGACACTTCGTTTTATATATTTTTATATTTTATACAAACAATGTTGAAGTCTCTGCAGTCTTTTACATGTCAACTTCGTCATCCCAGTGAAATAGTTTCTTGGCATAAATCTTGCCATTTTTCATGTTTATTAAGGCAGCTGCAACTAGGGAAAAAAAGAATTGCTCCACTGTACAACACGTGGTCAAGGTGGGAAAATATTCAGTTTTGTCAACTCTGTCAGATGTCAACTCCGTCAGGTTTTATGTCTGATGGAGTTGACCTGTAAGCTGATGACGTTGACAAGTGCTCAATTTTTTTATGCATATTTATTTGTATAAATTTGAAATATAAATTTGCATATGGGGAATTATTCTAATTCATCTTATTCTTATTCTTATTCATTTCATGATTTTATTTACATATTTATTTGGCCCCATTTACATGGCTTATATACATAGCATCTTTACATGTACTGTCACCATGAAATCAAAATGGATGATTTTTTTTTATTTTATTTTTTACAACCTGTCACTCACATGAGATCACAGAAATAGCAAACCCTGATATAATGGACTTCATAGAGAGCGAACATGCCCAACGGCATTTCCCACTGCTTAAGTCATTCAGGTCAGGCACAAATAAAATGTATGTAATTTATGCAGTTTAAAGACAGGCTACAGATTCAGAACATTTCTGTTGCTGCTACAGGGCAACAACTAATAATGCTTACCATTATCACGCAATCATACGCTTCTTGTATTCTGTGAGCTACTGGAGACCCAGAATGAGATGTACTGCGAAAAGAGGAGGTGTGTTTCGGCGCAAAGGTTCCCCGGTGCTATTTTGCAGTTCCAGAAAACAATTCCGCCACAGACCAATGTTGTTTTCGTCAACGATGACGATAACGAAATGATTTCGTTGACACACCTTTTTTTATGACGATAACGCGACGATGACTAGCTAAAAATGGCTCTAAGGTGACTAAAACATGACGAGACATTTTCGAGTTTTCGTTGACGAGATGAGACGGAACGAAAATGATTATAAGTCTGACGTTCACAATGCATGTCATTTCTGCCTAATTTGCGTGAAATCTGTCTGTTTTGAGCTAAAAAAAAGTATCAGCAATGCTGCCGCTTCCTATCATTGTTTTGGGTACGCCCACCACCCGGCTGCCGCCATGCCGCGCACCAGATTCCACACAACAACAACACACCTGCAGCTGCGGCTAGTCACTCGCCACACATCTTCGATATGAGGCGCCGGACTGGACAAAAGCGAAACGAACTGCGCGAGCGACAGTGCGCGAGAGAGACTGAAAGTGCGCGAGAGAGACCGAGTGTGTCTGCGCACGAGAGAGACCGAGTGTACGCGAGAGAGACCGAGTGTGTCCGAGCATTAGTTTAGTGGGCTAATTGGTACAAAGTAATATATAATTATTATATAACTTAGATTATAACATAAATAATTATTTAACTAATTATATAATAAAGCCACAATTGCCAAAGTAAGAATGTTTTTATTCCTGGCTTTTTTTGAGTAAAACAGTGATTCAACTGTTACCACTTTATCTGTGTGTAATGTTGTAGTAGCTGTTTTTTGCTGTTTAAACTGTAAACCATTCCTTTATTACTGTGATTACTGGTGAAAATAGCCAATGTGCTGAAATTTTAGAAGAGCATCAATTCATGGAAAAAATATAACTTGAAATATGGGGATAAAAGGTTTCTGCCCAATGCAACAATGAAGTAGCCTACAGCTTGGCAGCACTGCATCTCCATCAATGAGAAAGTCTAGTTTATTATGCAAAGGTTTTAAGGTTAACTGTTGTTTTATGAATTGCAACACTTCCTACAACCTGTCAAACCTAAGCCCATTTCCAATACTTTTTAACCTAAATTAATTTGTTAAAGACTTTTTTTTTTTACTAAAATTGACTAAAACTTGACTAAAACCTTTTTGCGTTTTCGTCGACTAAAACTTGACTAAAACCTTTTTGTGTTTTCGTCGACTAAAACTTGACTAAAACTATCAAGTTTATAAGTGACTAAAATGTGACTAAAACTAAAAAGCATTTTCATCCAAAAGACTAAGACTAAAACTAAAAGGGCTGCCAAAAACAACACTGCCACAGACCAGGAAAAACCTAGTCTAAAGTCAGTGGCGCATTATTCAGATGCTATTTTAAGGGCGCATGCTTGGCCATAATGTAGCGTGTGCACAACGTGCATACACTTTGCTTCTCTCATCTACACAGACGCAGCAGTTGACATTTTTGCAAAGCATACATAATTACAAGGAAAAATATTCCACATGAGGGAAATCATTGTGGTGTCCATGAAGATGTGAAAAAATAGGCATAAATCTAGCTTACACATTTACCCAAATTATTATATGCCTGTTTAACCGAATCTAATTTGGGTGGGTTTCTCCCATCCTCATACAATGTCACTTATCTGTCTTATGGCCCTGATGAGAACGTCGGTCTCCTCGGCTGTGAACCGCTCCTGGCGTGCGCCTGGCAAATCCGCCGTTATAATATCAATCCACCATGGAACAAGCGCGCCTGCTCTTAAAGGGAATGTGAGATGATGCTCTGATTGGTTTATTTCACGTTACGCCCAAACCACACCTATGAGTAATGTAGCTACTTCAGACCAACCCATTTAGATTTGCGAGATCCGCCCACAAAGTTACTTGCGTTTCACATTTGATACTTGCGTTTCAGATCGTTAAAATAGGGCCCTCAGTGTTATTTATATATATATATATATATATATATATATATATATATATATATATATATATATACACTACTGTTCAAAAGTTTGGGGTCAGTAAGATTTTTTATGTTTTTTATGTTAAGAAGTATCTTCTGCTCACCAAGACTGCATTTATTTGATTAAAAATACAAACAAAAACAGTAATACTGTGAAATATTATTCAAATTTAAAACAGCTGTTTTCTATGTGGATATACGGTAAAGTGTAATTTATTCCTGTGATCAAAGCTGAATTTTCAGCATCATTACTCCAGTCTTCAGTGTCACATGATCCTTCAGAAATCATTCTAATATGATGATTTGATGCTCAAGAAACATTTATGATTATTATCAATGTTGAAAACAGTTATTTACATTTTTATTTCATGATGCTATGATGAATAAAAAGTTCAAAAGAACAGCATTTATCTGAAATCTAAAGCTTTTGTAACATTAAATACTTCCGTTCAAAAGTTTGGGGTCAGTAAGAATTTTTTTTGGGGGGGGGGGGGGGGGGGGGGGGAATAAATAAAAATAAATCAATACTTTTATTCATCAAGGATGAGTTAAACTGATCAAAAGTACAGTAAAAACATTTATAATGTTAGAAAATAGTATTTTTTTAATAAATGCTGTTCTTTTGAACTTTCTATTCATCAAAGAATTTTGAAAAAAATTTGTACACAACTGTTTTCAACATTGATAATAATGAATGTTTCTTGAGCATCAAATCATCATATTAGAATGATTTTTGAAGGATCATGTGACACTGAAGACTGGAGTAATGATGCTGAAAATTCAGCTTTGATCAAAGGAATAAATTACAGTTTAAAATATATTAAAATAGAAAACAGTCATTTTAAATTGTCATAATATTTCACAATATTACTGTTTTTTTATTTTTTATTATAATTTTTTTATCAAATAAATGCAGCCTTGGTGAGCAGAAGATACTTCTTTTAAAAACATTAAAACATCTTACTGACCCCAAACTTTTGAACGGTAGTGTATATAGGTTAGGCTATTGCATATTCACAATTTGTGTAGTGTAAATAATGATTAAAACAACTTAAGGTATTTTTTACTATACTGTTTTATCAGCCTCCATAACAATATTGATAACCAAACTGATGACACAACTGACAATTTGTTAATCTTCTGCGTAAAATGTAAAAAATGCGCTGTAAAATAACGGTAATCTACTGGCAGCTGTGGTTGCCAGCCAGTAATGTTAATTTACAGTATGTTAATGTAAAAGTACCATGGAAGGTAACTCATATCATTTGGGAAACCGATTGCTGTAACGGTTTCTGTAATTTGAACAGTATTTTACTGTAATATGTACAGAAAGATACTGTAAAATATGTATACAGTATGTTACTGTAAACAGCAAAGGATTATGGGAAAACATATAGTCACTACTGTAATTCTTCCCTACTGTAAATCAATTTACAGTAGTGAACTTGCCCGCGAAAAACTGACCAATGGCAAGAGAGATTTCAAGTGTTGTTGTTTTTTTGACGGGGTGAAGTGGCAGTTAATGCACGGACAAAAGATCATGTTGCCTACCAGTAGCCTAACTCACCAAAAAGGTTAGTATATTATTTCTATTTTATGTAAAACAAACATTTTCAAATGTTTCTACATGTGTTAACAGTACACTAACATGATTTATCGTTTTGTTTTCGTCTGAATGGTTTTGGTGCCTTTTTTTCCTGACTGTCCATCAGAATGGTTTTGGTGCCTTACTGCCTTTTTTCCTGACTGTCGGCCGGGTCGCTGTCACGGTGATAGTATTAACTGGTGAGTAAGTTAAGTTCACCTATATTAGCCAAGATATTCTTTAGTTAAAACGATAAAAAATAATGTTTGTGTGTTCCTCTGCCTCTTTAATGCAAGTTAGCTCATCAGGCGGGCGGAGTCGACAGTAACCGCAGCGAACTAACATGAAATACTGGGGTAAAGTGTGATGACGAAACCCTTGTTTAAGTGCGGTTTTTAAACAATATTTTCACATATATGCTTTGATTTATTTTCAGGTTTGTGATCTGGATAATGTCATCTGCAATCTGCAACGATGGAGCCTGTGTGTTGGAGCCTTTTCATTGCCGTCATACTGGTGATAACATTAACTGGTAACGTTAGGTTAACTTCACCTAAATTAGCCGAAGTAAACTTATTAAACAGAGAAGCATAATAACTTTGGTATGTTCTGTCCCCTCTTTCACAATTTAGCTAGGTTGGCAGATGTACAACATAAATATGGAGTAAAACTAAGTTAAAGGGATAGTACACCTTAAACAGAAAATTATGTCATCATTTACTCACCCACAAGGTGTTCTAAACCCGCATGAAGTTCTTTCTTCGGAACATAAAATAAGATATTTTGAAGAATGTTGGTAATGAAATAGTTGCTGGGTCCCCATGGACTTCTATAATCAGAAACTGTTTGGTTACTCATGTTCTTTAAAATATCTTCTTTTGTATACAGCACGATAAAAAAATTAATAGAGGTTATGAACAAGTTGAGGGTGAGTAAATGGTGACAGAATTTACAATTTTGAGTAACTAACCCTTTATCCAACACCATTGTTAATTTCATCTTTTGTTTTATTTTCAAGTTTGTGGTCTGAATCATGTCGTCTGCAATGTCGGAGGTGTATTTTGGAGTCTTTTTTTGTGATGCCTTCGTAACGGTGATAACATCTACAGGTGAGTAAGATGCAGCACATCAACTAAATTAGCTGAAGTATGCGTTAGTTTAGCAGGCAATATAATATGACTGCCGATGAAACCAACGGAAGGGGAGAAAACAGTGTTCTCTTACGAGAGGTCTCTCGTACTGCGTAAGATATCTTACGCTAGGGGAAAATCCTTTTCCGCGAGATATTGAAGCCAAAAATTATCCTTAATTTTGTAATAATGCAAAACGCGTTGCAGCAGAAATGCAGACATAGGCGAGACAGCTCGCGCGCCTATTGGCTGCTCTGCGGCAACTGCAGCAGCCTATCGAGCGAGGCCTGGCGTGACGTCAGACCCAATCAGGGCACTTCGCGCCCGCTGCGTCACGTCCCGCCGAAATGGGCGTGGTCTAGGCCTATAAATATCGCTCGCAGGCAGCTATTATCTGATTTTTCATCCTTCAAGCGAAGCACACGCATCGCTGGAGCTGGATAAGAAGCCGCGCCGTCTGAAAGAGAGCACCTTCAGCGGGACGAGTCACTGAAGTCGCTGGCCGCGCCGCCTTCCTTGCCTTCCTGCTGCGCTTTCCGGCATTATATCCTTTCTCTGCTACTGTGTTTATGTATGTGTGTGTGCTCGCCGCCGCGACACACACTCCCATTGCACTAAAAGAGCTGGGCGTCTTTTTCAAGACGCCCCTTTTCCTGATCACGCAGCTCTCGCACTCGCTGACGGCGACTGCCCTCACTGCGAGTTAGTTACTGCCTATGGTGACTCTGAGGACTCACCTGGCATCCTTCTCCGAGACTGCTCCTCGCTCTGTCAGTTCCCTGAAAAGGCGACTGCAGATGTGTATTTTGCAGCCAACGAGCGCGTTGTACAACCCGCTCGCCTGCACCCAAACACCGTTTCTATGGTGTTCCGTGCGTCACTGGCGTAAGGAAAAAAGGGAGTTTTTCTGGTCCCGCTGCGGACGGACCAACCTCCTTTTTCCTATACATTTCCCATTCCCCTCTGGAATTCAGGCGACTGGAAATGTCAATATTGCAGTGAACAAGCCTGTTGTAATGCACGCAGGCCTGCAATAAACGCCAGCATGTTGACGCTCTCTGTTTCTATGGCAACTTCTCGCTCGTTCAGTTCCAGTAAATGTGACTGTTCCAGTGTATCCTGCAGTAAACAAGTCGGTTCTGTCACCCGCTTGCCTGCACACAAACGCCGTTTTTACGGCTACCCAGATAAATCCCATAAGTGTGAATTTTTCTGGTGTCCCGGCCACGGCCGATGGTGCTTTATGTGTAAGAAGAATGCCCACTGCCCAGTGCCCATCTCTACACACAAGCACAGCCCGTCATACAGGGCTCGCGCACATGAATCGACTCAGATCGATTGCGCTTCAAACATGGTGAATGTGCCCACTAACACCACGTTATGCATGTCTCACGGTTTCTGTAAAAACGAAACCAACGTGCATTCGCTTCACTCAAGCGAACGATGCTTTCAGTGTGGTAAATGTGCCCGCTGTCCCGCGCCCACATCCACACATAGACATGACAGTTCCTACGGGAACCGCCCAGCCCTCCCCCTCGCGGTTGACCACCGCAGAGGAGTAGCACATTTACTTCGAGCCGAAGTGGCGAAGCTATTGAGCAAAGGGGCCATAGAGCCTCTCTCTCAAGTTCAGAGCGAAGGAGGGCTATACAGCAGATACTTCCTGGTACCGAAAAAAGACGGGGGTCTCAGACCCATACTAGATCTAAGGCAACTGAACAAAGTGCTTGTGAAGCGACAGTTCAGGATGCTCACGACCAGGCAAATCCTTGTGCAGATTCGCCAAGGAGATTGGTTTGTGTCAATAGATCTGAAAGACGCGTATTTTCAAATACAGATAGCGTCACGTCACAGGCGATATTTGAGATTCGCCTTCGAGGGCCAGGCATATCAGTACACAGTCCTGCCGTTCGGCTTGTCCCTGGCACCCCGTACATTTACGAAGTGCATGGATGCGGCGCTCGCACCCCTCAGAATGAGAGGCATGCGAGTGCTGAACTATTTGGACGATTGGCTGATTCTAGCGCAATCTCGCGCAGTGCTCATAGAACACACGACCATTTTACTCGATCACCTCGAGGATTTGGGTCTGAGTGTCAATTGGGCGAAGAGCTCCCTGTCACCCAGTCAGAAAATATCTTTCCTGGGCACA
This sequence comes from Leuciscus leuciscus, assembly GCF_965113295.1. Lineage (NCBI taxonomy): Eukaryota > Metazoa > Chordata > Actinopteri > Cypriniformes > Leuciscidae > Leuciscus > Leuciscus leuciscus. The sequence goes on from NC_138733.1 coordinate 43,666,468, forward strand.
GAACTGGACTCACTATCCATGATAGCGCGACTATCACAACAGCGCGCGGTAGACATTCGACGCACAGCGAACTCTTTTCGCTGCGGCGCGTCTGTCCCGCTCAAGAGATTTCAGAAGATGCTAGGTCTCATGGCCTCAGCATCGTCAGTGCTCCAGCTGGGCCTGCTCCGCATGCGCCCGCTGCAGTTTTGGCTGAAAGCGCGAGTCCCACGCCAAGCGTGGGCATCTGGTCTGCTTCGCCTCAAGGTCAATCAGAAGTGCGTCACAGCTCTGAAACCTTGGAGAGCGGACGACTGGTACCAATCAGGTGTAAGCCTGGGGACTTCCTCGAGGGTGAGAGTGGTGTCCACGGACGCATCCACCTCGGGATGGGGAGCGCTGCTCGAGGGCAGACCGTTCTTCGGCCAGTGGTCAGAACGGGAGAAGCTCCTGCACATAAACTGCCTCGAAATGCTGGCAGTAGACAACGCGCTGACGCGTTTTGTCCCCAAATAAAAGGACGCCACTTCCTGGTCCGCTCGGACAACATGTTTGTGGTGTCCTACATAAATCGCCAGGGCGGCCTTAGGTCCAGGAGCCTGTACAGGCTAGCAGAACGCCTCCTGGTATGGGCTCAGCGCAACCTGCGCTCGCTCAGAGCAGCGCACGTGCCAGGGCTCCTAAATATAGGACCAGACAGACTGTCCAGGAACAATGTACCGGCAGGCGAATGGTCTCTACACCCACAGACAGTCCAACTGCTGTGGAAGAAATTCGGCAGAGCGGAAGTAGACCTGTTCGCGTCTTAAGAAAACGCTCACTGTCCGGAATTTTTCTCCAGGAGCGGGGACGCGCTGGCTCATGTATGGCCCCGCCGCCCGCTCTATGCTTTTCCCCCCGTCTCTCTCCTGCCTCAGGTGATAGAGCGGATCAGGGAAGAAGGATGCTCAGTACTGCTTGTAGCACCGTTTCTGGGAAAACCAACCTTGGTCCCCAGTTGTGAGGCAGTTAGCGAGCACTGCCCCGTGGCCCTACACGGCTCTACTCCTCGAAATGGTCAGTGTTTTCGGGCTGGTGCACAGCCCGTGGCGTGTCACCCACAGACTGTGGAGTGACGGAGGTGCTTTTCCTTCCTACTAGAGCTGTTGGATAAGGGCAGGACCCCTTCCACGCTCAAAGTTTATGTGGCGGCTATAGCAGCGTTCTCAAGAACAACGCTTGGTCAGTCAATAGGAAGGAACGATTTAGTCATCCGCTTCCTTAGAGGGGCTAAGAGACTGAATCCTCCCAGACCTCCCTCAGTCCCCGTATGGGACCTTTCTACGGTACTGGAAGCCATGAAAGGTGGACCATTCGAGCCTTTACAGACGATTGATCTGAAACATCTGTTTTTCAAGACTGTGTTTCTGCTGGCTCTCGCTTCAGTGAAGCACATAGGGGACTTACAGAGTTTGGGCCTAATGACTCAAGAGTTATACTCAAACCTAAGCACGGTTATGTTCCGAAATCCCTCAACACACCGTTTAGGGCGCAGGTTATCTCCCTGTCAGCCCTACCGGTCCCTGATGAGGAAAGAGACGCGGGCCTCCTTTGCCCAGTCAGGGCATTGCGAGCTTATGTGTCTCGCTCGTCTGTTTTCAGACAGACAGAGCAGCTCTTTGTTTCGTTAGCGGGCGTTCTAAGGGACTAGCCGCGTCGAAACAGAGCCTATCCAGATGGATAGTTGATGCTATAGCGCCGGCATACGCCTCCAAGGGCATGCAGTGCCCGTTGGGTGTCAGAGCGCACTCCACGAGAGGCATGGCCTCTTCGTGGGCCTGGTCGAGTGGGATTGCCTTGCAAGATATTTGTACGGCGGCGGGCTGGGCCTCCCCGTCTACATTTATAAGGTTTTACAACCTAGAGGTTCCCGCCCTGCAGGCCAGGCTGCTGTCGGTCTAGTTAACCAGTATTATCTGACCTGATGCTATCAGCTCAGAATGCTGCGTCTACTGAGCACAGCTCGATGATCGACAGTGGAAAGCAGTAGCACAAGATGTGCCTGGGCAAACTGTGTAAGACCCACATTTCCCCATCAGTTCAGGCCGTACCCCGCCCTGTCTGTATGATGAAATTCGCATCTAAGCGACGCTGCCATATGTGGAAGAGTGCGGCTTCGCCCCTCCCTCTTCCCGGACTCCCTGTGAGTTCCCTGGGTGATTGTGCACTATATGAACCCCGGGCTTTCGCCCTTGGGTCTTTGGTGTCAGATCTCAGCATGCACGGCGTTTTGCATTGGGTCCCCTAGCGTAAGATATCTTACGCAGTACGAGAGACCTCTCGTAAGAGAACATACTCGGTTACTAACGTAACCTCGGTTCTCTCTAGAAGAGGGAACGAGTACTGCGTATCTTGCCGTGCATGCGCACGCTCTGGTTGCTTCGATGATGAAAAACCAGATAATAGCTGCCTGCGAGCGGTATTTATAGGCCTAGACCACGCCCGTTTCGGCGGGACGTGACGCAGCGGGCGCGAAGCACCCTCATTGGGTCTGGCGTCACGCCAGGCCTCGCTCGATAGGCTGCTGCAGTTGCCGCAGAGCAGCCAATAGGCGCGCGAGCTGCCTCGCCTATGTCTGCATGCTGCCCCAACGCGTTTTGCATTATTACAAAATTAAGGATAATTTTTGGCTTCAATATCTCGCGGAAAAAGGATTTTCCCCTAGCGTAAGATATCTTACGCAGTACTCGTTCCCTCTTCTAGAGAGAACCGAGGTTACGTTAGTAACCGAGTACGTTTTCCTGATGCTAAATCCAGCCTTGGATAATATCCTCTCTGATGGTGTACGATTTTCTTATCCCAGACATTGTTAAAGATTTAAATCCTTGCCGCCAAGACGCTCCTCTATTGGTCACGGATTACTCTGTCACGGGGTGTTTGGATTTATTCACGCACGTTAAAAAATATTTATTAAAAGCTTCTTTCTTTGCACATTTTTATATACAGCATTATCATAATAGGCTGAATATTAAAGTATTGACAGAAAACCGGTAGTAAATCAGACATTGAACGCCCTCATATAGCCAAAGTGGCATGATCCTCGTTTCATAACACCTCTGCGAAGATTCGACCGTGAGATCGGTAGTCGAATCAGGTTCCTCGAATCGAAGCATCGAATCTTCGACTATTCGGGGTCATCCCTAATATATATATATATCGTCGCTGCCCGATGAAACTCACGTATGTCCAAAACGGTTACTTTTCAGGAAGTGAAAAAAACACCGTAATTTCAAAAGCAGTTGAACGTAGCATTGTCATACTTGGTACGGCATCTTTAAATGTAACCATATTCTTGCCAGTGTAATGATATAATCCACATTTGACCAAAATCGAGTTTAAATGGACATACGTGCATATTTTACAGTAACGGTGGTCGATACGCGTTCTTCCGATCATTAATTAGAATGGCCAAGTCGTTTCATATTAACAGATGAATAGGCTACGCTCAGTTTATTAAATAGCCTACGTCTCAGTTTATTAAATGTCTCTTGCAAACTATGAAGGGACAATGAATCAACACTCATTGCTGGGCCGGCGCGTCCATATAGGCGAACTAGGCAATTGCCTAGAGCGGCACTTTTGTAAGGGCAGCAAAATGTGTGCCAACCGGGAATGAACAATTCACAAAATAGGCTAGGCTATATGATCATATAATCATACATAATCAGAGAGCCTTTTTCTTTTCGTTTTGAATTATTTCGTTTAAAGGCTTCAAATCAAGTTCACGGATAATTGTGCGTGCATTTATTAATCATTATGATACTAAAATCATAACAAAGTAGGCTATGCTATGTACAAAAAAATACAGCCATTTCTGTTTTTTTCTTTAAAACAAAAAAAACAAGCTGCACCCTTTTTTTTACATTTCATCTTTCATTCCGAAATAGAATAATGAATGAACGAAAAAGTACACGGACCCAACATTTAGAATCAGGGTATCTTCCGTCCATTGCATTTCCTATTTGAAATGAAATAATCAGAAACGAGAAACGGCGCCTTTATTCGTTTTTTCGTTTTTTCCAAAAATCGAAAAAACGAGATTTCGGCTTGATTTTTCGTTTTTTTGTTCACAGGCAAAAAACGAATAAATTACTTCAAAATTCGTTTTGCACATGTGGACGGTCATGAGGCGCCCCTGTCAGCCGATTGGTCAAGAAAATCTGATCATGTGACGTCATCGGTAGTTCCCCAGGTTTATTCAACAAAATAATAGTCCTATGGCTCTGCGTACCGCATATTAAACTGTTCAGGGCAGGTCCTGGGCTTACTTATGTGCAACTTAACGCGTTTCAGAGAAATAATTATATATCAGAAATATTAATTAATCTGCACCTAGACGGTTTTATTAGCTGTGCGGAGTTAATCTGTGTGGTGCTGCGCTAGACAGCGCAGCGGGTGAAGCACAATGTTCAGTAAAGTGCAGTAGCATAATATGCAGCAGTCATAACTCTTCTTTTAGACAATATACGCTCAGTTTTGGACAAGGGGTGGCTATTGCAAATACTGTAATGCAAAACTGCTGATGGTGGTGGGTACCGCGATTATGGTAAATAAAATTGTACTGTAACTGTAGCCGCGAGAGTGAGACAGGGAGATGATTGACAGGACGATAGCGGAGGAAAAAGCGCAAGATTTTGTTAGTAAAGAAATATTTATTTGTTTAATATAAAAGTGAGTTTGTCTTTGAAAACAACAACAAAACGGTGAAATAACAGTGTGATCACAAAACTGAGCGTTCGTTTTAAAGGGAAATTTCCAAATATATTTTATTTATTTGTTAGCCTATAATGCTGTTGTTTTATGCTACAAGTTTAATACTATGCGGATGCGGGAGTTAAAACTGTGCTGGGCTATGTTGGTGACCCAGTGTAATTGTAGCCTACAGCGTAAAATACAACCACAAACACACGTAATATGTATGCATAGCCAAAACACAACACGAGTTTGTTTAAACTTGATTTTTATTACCACCCATATTTTTTTTTCTTCCGGACTCCACGCCAGAGGTCCCCCTCAGCACCCCTAACCCTTATGTTGCGGGTTAATTTGAACCGTTTAGGGTGCTTTCACATCTGTAGTTCCGTTCATTCCGGACCAAGGGAGAAAATTATACTTTGTAGCATTTTTCAGGCGTTTTGGTTCCTTTTCACACCATTGCTCTGGTCCGAATCAGTTAATGAAACGAACCAAAATGCAGTCACGTGACAACATCCACATCACTCGTTGGCCTTGAACATATTTCTGCAATTCGATTGTCAGAATTAACGTGCGGGCAGCTGGTTTAGTCCAAAAATGCGCGGTTCTTTGGCAGTTGGGTCTGTTCGAGGTCGGATCACTTTCTCACCACAAACGAACCGCTCCTGAGTTCGTTTGAAAGCGTATTGTTTGGTCCGAGTGCGATTGCTGCATTCACACCTGCCCAAACGAACCGCACCAAGGGGGAAAACGAACTAGTGCGATTCAGAAGCAGGTGTGAAAGAACCCTTTCTAGTTGTTGGAAATACTGGTTAACCTATGGTTTTTTCTTGATATTTTGTGACTTTTTCTCATTTATCATGACGAACATGCAAAGTTTCAACATGCTGATGTGTTTTGACATAGCCTATACAAACAAAATTACTAGGCTATAGTAGGTTACGTTCCTGATGTTCACGGGATCAATTTGACCCAAACATTTTAACGCTCTAATGCAACTGTAGGCTACTGACCCAAAATAATAAAATTGCTTGATTATATATTTATATATTATATATATATATATATATATATATTTTTTTTTTTTTTTTTTTTTTTTTTACAACCTTATGAAGCTAAAATTTGCTTTTCCACTTATTGACAAAATATTTTGTCAGCCACAGATGGTAAAAATGAGCCATCATTTATTGTTTCAATCTACCTGAAATAATATTAAACCTTTGTTTGTTGGTATTTTGTGACTTTTTTTCATTTATCATCATGATCATGCATGCAAAGTTGCTGATGATAACATGCTTGATAACAAATAAGCTCTCATTTCTATATTCAAGATATCTGAAATACCTAGCTTTTAACCTTTTATGATTTTCAAAGGCAGCTTTACAGAGCCAATAAAAAACATTTATTTGATGTATGTTTTTGTTATGTTTTGTTTCTCACTCCCATATGAGTGAATAATGAGCTTTCCCACAATTTTGCTTAGTGTGGCACAAGACTTTGGCATAGACAGCAGGAAAAATGAGCTCCCAAAGACTGACATTTAAATAAGTAATTTCACAGGTTTTGATGATACTGATAAGAAGATGTTTCCGAGTTAGAGGATGCTTCAGAGATTGAGGAAAATGTTGTTGAAGATACAGAAAATGAATGAAACTAGGGAAACTAGGGAACTATGGGAAACTAAAGGGAAAGTTAACTTAGGAAAAGTAAACATTATTTTCATTATACAGCTACATTTAATTGTTCAGTTATGATGTTATAGGCATAAAATGTATAAGAAAAAATTAAAACGTAAAAAAAAATGATGCAAAAAAAGTCAGTAGGCCTATAGCCTTCTGTTTATAAAAAGAAAACGGTTTTAAAAATGGTTAAAAAACAATTTGACCAATTTGTCAATTTGACCTGCTCCGTAAGTAGCCTACACGGAAATCGAACAGTGCACGAGGGTACGTTCAGCATATAGCGCCTATTTTAGATTTTTTTTAATGTTTGACAACATCTTCCTCCACTCTTTGAACAATTTTAATTAGCATTAGCCTATTCGTTATTAACAAAGCTAATAAGACGGATGAGATAACACAAGTAAATGAAGGACATATGGATTAACCTTTCAAACGAATGCGGTTCATTGTTATTTTTTAATGAAAACACAACAACAATAAAATAGTAGGCTACAATAAAAAAACTCCTGCATAGTATTAAACTTGAATTAACAAAACGATTAAGACAGAATAACAACAGCATATAGGCTAACAAATAAATAAAATATATTTGGACATTTTCCCTTTAAAACGAACGCTCAGTTTTGTGACCACACTGTTATTTCACCGTTTTGTTGTTGTTTTCAAAGACAAACTCACTTATATTAAACAAATAAATATTTTTTTACTAACAAAATCTTGCGCTTTTTCCTCCGCTATCGTCCTGTCAATCATTTCGCTGTCTCACTCTCGCGGCTACAGTTACAGTCAGGGGCGTAGAACCAAATTCTGGGCCCTGTATACTCTCAATGTCAGTGGGCCCCCTACACATGCCATTGTACGATGCGGGTTAGCAAAATGAAATTCAATTTTGAATGAATTTTTGTTATTTTTTTTTTTATATAAACAAGTATAAATAGTGTTTAAATCTATAATCAAATCAGATTATAGTAATGACTGGTTCTTTCATTCACCACCTGAATTGATGCATTTGGCCTACTTGTGCTCAAATACCTTTAAACCTTAGGCTACATCGGGTTTGTGTACTAACATTTTGATCCATGATACTGATGCAAGTTTTAAATTAAAAACATTTAATTTTGAACAGGAGAACACGAGACAACTGTACCCACACAGAAACCAATCAAATAAGCTAAGCCTGCCATAATGAAAAAAAAATGTCAACTATAAAAAAATAAATAAAAGTCAAATGAGATGTAATCTACATCCCAGTAAATCCCCACTGACGAGTCTTTTTGTTTGCGAAATCAGTGATGAGATCTGTAAAGTACAACTGTTTGGCCAATTGGCTTTCAATTGACAGAATGGCGAGGCTGTTTAGTCTATCCTGGCCCATTGTTGATCTCAGGTAGTTTTTTACCAGTTTTAACTTGCTGAAAGCCCGTTCACCTCCTGCAACTGTGACAGGAAGTGTGCAGAAAATCCTTAAAACAATGCAAAGCTCTCCAAAAATGCTCTGCAGCTGCATCTTCCAGATGGCATTGAGGAGCTCAAGAGAGGACAGAGTTTTTGAAAATGTAGCATCATAAATGGTGCGGAAGTGTAGCACTTCATTTTCAAATTTTTCTGAGAGATCCGTGTCATACATTTTTGCCAGTGTCTGGCATGCTTCTTTTATCTGATCTGCAGTCATATCTGTCAGCTTCAGAATAGGTGCAAATGTTTCACATATCTTTGCTGTGGTCTGAAATCTGGCACTCAATGCACTGATGATGCTATCCATTGCAACAAAAAATATTTTGTTCCTGAATGCATTTTCTGCACTGTCTTCAGTAGTTGCATCTTCTTGTGTCATCTCATCAGGCATGCGTTTCCTTTTGCGCTTCCGTCTCTCTTCAGTCCGAAAATGATCAGGGACATCCATTGTTTGCGCTACTAGGGAGGCCTCTGCAAGCAGTGAGTCCCATCTATCACGAAGAGCCTGCATTTCCTCTTGTAGTGCCTTGATGTTTGCAGCCTGAACATCCAGAGAAATATCTCCTGCCTGAAGAATTACATTTCGGTTTTCAATGCACTGCAAAATCTTTACCCACACAGTGAGCAGGACGATAGCGTCAAAGGTCTTGAAATAACTTATCAAACCATTTGCCTCAGACTTGGCTTCACTTGCTAAACTGCAGGTGGCTAAGACACATTCCAGTGCCTCAAGGATGGAGGGCAAGTGCACTGCCACAACTCGTACTGCAGCAATGCGGGCACTCCATCGAGTGTCAGAGAGACGATGAAGAGAGAACCCTGTCTTTTCTTTCAGGATTGCCCATCGCTCTGGGCTAGCACTGAAAAGATTATAAAGACGGTTTACAGAGCCAAAAAATGTTGCAACCTCTGGACATGACTCAGCTGCATGGACACCAACCAGGTTGAGGGTGTGGGAAGCACAGGGAGAGAATGTAGCAAGTGGATTGACTTTTAAAATCTGAGCTTGTACTCCTTTCACCTTTCCAGACATGTTGGCTCCATTATCATAGCCTTGTCCTCTACAGTCTTGTAAAGGTATGCCATTGGACTGCAACACTTCTAGAATCATTTCAGAAATTTCCTGGCCTGTCTTTTTGTGAAAATCTTTGAATCCAATAAACCTCTCAACTATCTTCCAAACACCGCTGTCTTCTTTGTCTTGATGTACATATCGTATCAATAGCACATTCTGTTCTGTATGAGATATGTCTGGTGTTGAGTCACATCTGATAGAGTAATATATTGCATCTTCTCTTTCTTTCAGGATAGTGTTGAGCACTCTCTTGCCACAGATCTCAATGAACTCGTTCTGGGTGTCTGGACTTAGGTAGTGAGTTAAACGTGACCCTTTCTTTTTTTGCCTTACTTTTTCTAAGTGCTCTTGTAAGAGGGGATCATAATGGACCAACAACTCAAGAGTTCCAAGAAAATTGCCATTATGTACATCATCCAAATTTGAGGTTTTGCCTCTGAATGCAATATTTCTTAAAGCTAAATAAAGAGTTACATCTAAAAGCCTCTCTAAGATCTTGGTATGCTTCTCTGCTTCTGTCTGGAACTGTTTTTGAAGGTGCCCATCAACTCCTGTAGCTACCAATAATGAGTGCTGAAGGCTTTTCCATTTTACATAGCACTGCTTATGGGGAGTGTGTGTCTCATGTTCAGGGAACTTTCTATAAATGTTTTGCCATTTGATGTCTGCCAACTTAAGTCCATCCTTGCTGTTCAGTGCACTTTTAGATGGCCAAGTCTGCTCATGTGAGAACAGAAGGCATGGGATACAGAATAGAGCATTTGCACTGTCACTGTGAATCAGCCAGTCCCTCCTAATCTTCTCCCGCCCATTGGCCGACTTAACGTATTGAAGATAGCTAGGGAATGCTTTGCCGTACTTGTCTTTGGGTGCCACTTTGGTCAGGTCTCCACTTTGACTAGCCAGTCTGCAAACTAGAGTATCTCTCTGCTGAGCAGTTAGCTTCTCTGGCCACAGTCCTGGGTCCTCTGACAACTCCTCTTCATTTCCCTCACTTTGCCCTTCCTTTTCTCTCTCCCCAGCCTCTTCATTTCCCTCACTTTGTCCTTCCTTTTCTCTCTCCCCAGCCTCCTCACTACTCTCAAATACATCTACAAGCATGAAATATACATTATTTATGTTAGCCTCAACCTTATTGTAGTCTCACATGTAATAATTCATCCTACTTGATAATAGTACTATAATAGTAGTATAATAATAGTAGTAGTATGTAGTAGTATGATAGTAGTATGATAATAGTAGACTGCTGCTCATTTCAGTTGAAACTGCTACAGCACATGATTGCTGGTAATAACTTAAAGTTGCCTCTATGAGCTCACCTTCTCTCACATCATCAGACTCGCACCCTGCCTTGTCTTTTGCATCAAGTGCAGAACTATCTACATCAACAAGCACAAAAAATAGGTATTAGCCTCTTAACGTACAAAAAAAAACAACCTACTTGTTAAAGCAAGCTCACTTTGTATTCCAAGAGCCATTTCAGTGCAAGATAAAGCGCTAAAAATAATTAAACATGTGATCAAGCATTGCGTATTATGTTGACAGTTTGGACTAAGCTTTAGGCTGTCAACCAAGTGTCCAAGTACCCACAATAGGGCGCTTAACAGAGCTTGAAATCTACCATTACGAACAAGTACAAAGATAACATAACTATTAATTGGTAGGGTTGCAAAGGGTAGGAACATTTCACCGTGTTACTTGTTTGCCGCTGGCTGCCGTCTATGGGCGGACTAAACCATTTGGGGGGGGGGGGGGGGGGTCCAGAGTGGATAATGGACATTCAGTGGATTATGAAATGAATAATGGCATCAATTGGAGGGCCCAATTAATTCGAATTAGGCACAAAAAAATAAATAAAATAAAATAATAATTGATGGGATTTCAAAGGGCCCTCTCCCTAGACGGGGCCCTGGGCAGTCAGGTCCACTTTTCCCCCCACTACCACGCCCATGGTTACAGTACAATTTTATTTACCATCATCGCGGTACCCACCACCATCAGCAGTTTTGCATTACAGTATTTGCAATAACCACCCCTTGTCCAAAACTGAGCGTATTGTCTAAAAGAAGAGTTATGCCTGCTGCGTATATATGCACTTGACTGAACATTGCTTCACCCGCTGCGCTGCCTAGCGCAGCACCAGACAGATTTAGGTTAATAAAACCGTCTGGGTGCAGATTAATATTTAATATTTCTGATATATAAATATTTATCTGAAACGTGTTAAGTTGCACATAAGTAAGCCCAGGACCTGCCCTGAACAGTTTAATATGCGGTACGCAGACTCATAGGACTATTATTTTGTTGAATAAACCTGGGAAACTACCGATGACGTCACATGCTTAGATTTTCTTGACCAATCGGCTGACAGGGGCGCCTCATGACCGTCCACATGTGCAAAACGAACTTTGAAGTCATTTATTCGTTTTTTGCCTGTGAACTAAAAAACGAAAAATCAAGCCGAAATCTCGTTTTTTCGTTTTTTGGAAAAAACGAAAAAACGAATAAAGGCGCCGTTTCTCATTTCTGCTTATTTCATTTCAAATAGGAAATGAAATGGACGGAAGATACCCTGATTATTTAGGCTATTAGCCTTTTTACCCATTATCAATCTAAATTAATCTCGTTTTTAATTTAACTTAATTTAGTTTTTCTTTATTTAAATTTAGTTTTTCTTTATTTAAATTTCGGGTTTTTCTTTATTTAATTTTCGTTTTTTCTTTATTTAAATGTCATTTTTCTTTATTTAAATTTCGTTTTTTCTTTATTTAAATTTCATTTTTCGTTTTTTAAATTTCGTTTTTTTCTTTATTTAAATTTAGTTTTTCTTTATTTAAAATTCGTTATTCTTTATTTAAATCTACCCTTTACTGTGTCAGTAATTTATTAGTCAGGAAAATATTAGACTACCTTAAAAGTATTGCTTAAGTTAACAGACCCCTGCGTGAACATCTCCACAATAAAAAGTGACAATTACTTCGTCTAGACCATTTACCGGTAAATAACAGTTGTGAATATATTGCGAATATATAATAAACTTGAACAGTTGTCAAAAACAAACGTTTGCTGATACTTTACCTCACAGAGTTATTCGGCTATCCAATGCTGAGCTTCCAGAGACGCTTAGACCGGCGAGATGCCTCCACAGGGCGGGAGATACGCGGCGTGATTGACAGCTTTGACACCAAATGGATATACGTGAAAATCAGATGACATGATTTCACAACTTTTCATTGGTCATTTAGATATGTGAAGCATACTGTATACGGAAATGAACCTGGACATTCTATCCGTCGAAAAATCTCAAAATCGGCAAAATGGACATACGCGGTTTTCATCGGACAGCGACGATATGTACATTAGGGGTTCTCTTACGAGAGGTCTCTCGTACTTGCGTAAGATATCTTACGCTAGGGGAAAACCTCTTTTCCTCGAGATATTGAAGCCAAAAATTATCCTTAATTTTGCAATAATGTAAAACGCATTGCAGCAGCATGCAGACATGGGCGAGACAGCTCGCGCGCCCATTGGCTGCTCTGCGGCAACTGCACCAGCCTATCGATAGAGGCTCCTCATGACGTCAGAACCAATGAGGGCGCTTCGCGCCCATTACGTCATGTCCCGCCGAAATCAGGTGGGGCCAGGGCTATAAATACGGCCCAGAGAGGCTGGTTTGGTCAGTTTTTTATCTCTTCAGCGGGCTCACGCATCGCTGGATCCTGAGAGGAAGCCGCGCCGTCTGAGTCAAGCACCCAGCGGGATTAATCTGCATCTGAAGCTGCCGGTCGACAACTCGCCGCCTTCAGTCGCCGTTCCTGCTGACGCTTTCCGGCGTACATATCCTTTTCTCTGCCACTGTGTTTTGTGTATGTGTGTGTGTTCGCCGCCGCGACACACACTCTCATTGCACTAAAAGAGCCGGGCGTCTTTTTCAAGACGCCCCTTTCCCCCCCCAACCCGCAAAGCTCGCCGGTGCGCCCGCTTGCCTTGCCTGCTTGGAGGATGATACCTGCTCTCCCTCTGTTCGAGCCGCGCAAACCGCGCCGTTCACAGGGGATGTCAGGAGCGGACGGTCACGGGGCTAGCTTTCTCTCTCCCTCTGTTCGAGCCGCGCAAATTGCGCCGTTCACAGGGGAGGCGGGAAGCGGACGGTCGGGGTTAGATTTTCTTTACGTACAAGAAGGCTACCCTGCCTCTGCGCCCCATTCACGCGTCAATCACCAGCGAAAGGAGAAAATAGTGTTTTAGTCCGAGCTGGACTGACCTCAATATTCTCACACATTTCTCAGTTCCCTGATCAGGCGACTGGAAATATAAATATTGCAGCGCCGGCAAGCAAACGCCGAAGAAAACATGTTGACGCTCTTATATGCTCGTGCATCTGAAAGCCTTTGTGTTCCCCGCTGTGGCTCAGTGGCGGAATCTTTGGTTTTTCACACGAGAGACCGGGGTTCGAATCTCGGTCTAACGGCAGATTAATTATGCCTCCAATGCTTCGCTCTGTCAGTTCCCTGAAAGGCGACTGCAGATGTGCATTTTGCAGCCAACGAGCGCGTTGTACAACCCGCTCGCCTGCACCCAAACACCGTTTCTATGGTTCCCGTGCGTCACTGGCGAAAGGAGAAAAGAGTGTTAATGTCCCGCTGCGGCCGGGCCGAATTCTATTTCTCATTCCCCTCTGAAGTTCAGGCGACTGGAAATGTCATACTGCAGTGAGCGAGCCTGTTGTAATGCACGCACGCCTGCAAACGAACGCCAGCATGTTGACGCTCTCTGTTTCTATGGCAACTTCTCGCTCGTTCAGTTCCAGAAAATGCGACTGTTCCAGTGTATTCTGCAGTAAACAAGTCGGCGACACAGCCCACTTGCCTGCACACAAACGCCGCTTTACGGCTACCCAGATAAATCCCATAGAGTGTATTTTCTGGTGTTCCGGCCACGGCCGATGGTTTTATGAGTGTAGACAAAATGTCCACTGCCCAGTGCTCATTCCTACACAGAAACACAGCCCGTCGCACAGGGCTCGCGCACATGAAATCGACCCAGATCGATTGCGCATTAAATGTGGTAAATGTGCCCACTGCCCAGTGCCCACAAACACTACGTTCTGCATGTCTCAAGGTTTCTGTAAAACGAAACCAACATGCATTTTTGCTCTGCTCAGGCAGACAATACTCTCAGTGTTGTAAATGTGCCCGCTATCCCACGCCCACATTCACACATAGACATGACAGGTCTTACGGGACTCGCCCAGCCCTCCCCCTCTCGGTTGACCACCGCAGAGGAGTCGAGCGCGGGCAATCTGCCCGCTGTTATCAGCGTGCCCCCTGCCTCAAATATCATAAGCGCGACGCTTATGTTGCAGCACACTGAAGCCCCTCTGTCGCTGAGCGACCAGAGCGCGCTTCGCATTCAACCCCTAGCCATTCGTGCAAACGCATGGGCAAGGCTACCCGGGGTTTCGAAGTGGGTGCTAGACATTATAGAAAGAGGCTATTCGCTACAGTTCGGTCGACGCCCGCAACGCAAAGCGGCGCGAATCGATACTACGGTGAAAAAGGAAGTAGCACACCTACTTCGGGCCGAAATAGCGAAGTTACTGAGCAAAGGGGCTATAGAACCCCTATCACAAGCTCAGAGCAAAGGGGGCATGTACAGCAGATATTTTCTGGTACCCCAAAAAAAAAAAAAAAAAAAGACGGGGGTCTCAGACCCATTTTAGATCTAAGACGACTAAACAAAGCACTTCTGAAACGACGGTTCAGAAGGCTCACGACCAAGAAAATCCTCTCGCAAATTTGCCAAGGGGACTGGTTCATGTCGATAGATCTGAAAGACGCTTATTTTCAAATACAAATAGCGTCACGTCACAGGCGATTTTTGAGATTCGCCTTCGAGGGCCAGGCATATCAGTACACAGTCCTGCCATTCGGCCTATCCCTGGCACCTCGCGTATTCACGATGTGCATGGATGCAGCGCTCGCACCCCTCAGGCTCCGAGGCATACGAGTGCTGAATTATTTGGACAATTGGCTGGTTCTAGCTCGATCACAGTCGGAGCTCATAGAACACAGGACCATATTACTCGATCACCTCGAGAATTTAGGTCTCACAGTCAATTGGGCAAAGAGTTCACTGTCTCCCAGTCAGAAAATATCTTTTCTGGGCACAGATCTGGACTCGCTGTCTATGACAGCACAGCTGTCGCCGCAGCGCAGACTAAGTATTCAGCGCATGACAGAGATTTTTCGCCACGGCGCTTTAGCCCCGCTCAAAAAGTTTCAAAGGATGCTGGGTCTCATGGCTTCAGCATCCTCAGTGCTTCAGCTGGGTCTGCTTCGCATGCGCCCGCTGCAGTATTGGTTGAAAGCGCGCGCCGCGCAGAGCTTGGACCTCCGGTCTCGCGCGCCTCAAGGTCGATCAGAAATGCGTCGCAGCTCTGAAACCTTGGACAGTGACCGACTGGTACCAGTCAGGTGTAAGCCTGGGGACTTCCTCGAGTGTGAAGGTGGTGTCTACGGACGCCTCAACCTCGGGATGGGGAGCGCTGCTCGAGGGCAGACCGTTATTCGGCCAGTGGTCGGAACGGGAAAAGCTTCTGCATATAAACTGCCTGGAAATGATGGCAGTCGACAACGCGCTGAGGCGCTTTTATCCCCAGATAAAAAAGACACCACGTCTTGGTCCGTTCGGACAACATGTCAGTGGTGGCTTATATAAATCACCAAGGAGGTATCAGATACAGAATCCTTCACAGGCTGACGGAACGCCTCCTGGTCTGGGCTCAGCACAGTCTGCGCTCGCTCAGGGCAGCGCATGTGCCCGGCCATCTGAATGTGGGACC